>NC_057813.1:500520424-500787772 GCF_018294505.1 Triticum aestivum
GATGAATAGAACCCCGATCGATCGAGCTGGTTGGGGCTGGATGAATAGGACCCCGTGGACGGATGAATGAACAGGACGACCCCATGGAGGGCTGGATGAACAGTAGATGGTGGAGGGGTGGATGATCAGTAGCCCGTGGAGGGGTGGTTGAACAGGAGCCCGTGGAGAGGGGTGGTTGAACAATAGCCGATGGAGTAGCGCGCGGTGGAGGCTAGATGAACAGGAGCCCGTGGATGAACAGTCGCAGGTGGAGGCTGGAGGAGGTTGATAGTGGATGAAGAGTAGCCCGTGGAGGCTGGAGGAGGTCGACAGTGGAGATGAACAGTATCCCGTGGAGTCCCGTTTTGTGGTATGCCACACCCCTCCCGTTGAACAGGACCCCCGTTTCGACCGTAGTACTCCAACACAAGTCCATTTCCTCCGTTTTGCAGTACGCCACACCCCTCCCGATCGACATGACCCCGTTTCGACCGTAGGAGGTCCAACACAAGTCTGTTTCCTCCGTTTTGTGGTACACCAGACCCCTCCTGATGAACAGGATCCAGTTTCGAACATGGCTGCTCGAACACAAGGCCATTTCCTCCTTTCTGCGGTACGCCAGGCCTCATTTCCATCGGCTGTTCCGTCCAAGCCCTCCCAATGAACACGATGATGCATTCCATTTTGACCCAGCCGGTTGTCTCCCCATGAACACGACGACGACGCTGTTTCTCCGTTTCTACCCAGCCATGTACACGAGCCCTGGCTGTACCTATGCGCGAGTAGGCGTTCGAGACCCCACCCGTATGTACGTACGTGGCCATATTTTCTTTCTTGCACACTGGCCAATGTACATACATGTACATGCTACATGCGCGCCTCTACTACGACACGTGCGCGCCTCTACATCCACCAGTATATATGTACGTACACGTTCGCGACCAGAATGACAATGCTACGTACGCTTTGACCAGGTGGGTCCCGACTGTCAGGCACTTCCTTGCGTGCGAAGATGTAGATGGTGTGTCCCAGCAGTCAGGGGGGCGAATCACTTTTTTTCCCGGACGCATTTCCTTGCGTGCAAAGAAGATGTAGCTGGTGGGTCCCAGCAGTCAGGGGGAAATGTTTTTTTCGCGAAATAAGGTGGCCCGTCCGGTGGATCCCTGCTGTCAGGTGGAGGAATAATTATTTTGCGCGTAATAAGGAGGCACTTACTTGCGGCCGCCATGGACCCAGCTGTCAGCCTCTCCATGTACACTACTCTTCAGATGGAGGTCATTCCTTGACCATATTGACCACGGCGCGCCGAGAGCACCAGGGTGGTGGACAACGGTGAGGCCTAGGAAGGGGATAATGCGGAGCCAGGGAAGACGTGATAGTGGATGCCCACGCGTAGAGGAGTATGAGGGTTCACTGGTTCGGCTGCGGTGTGAGGCTGCCGTCGCTGCAGAATAACAGGGGTGTGGGTGAGTAGAGGGATGGCCTGGCTAGCGGTGGGAGTAGTAGGGGGCGGTGAGGCCTCCGCGGCATCACAGCCGACCACGGGAGGCAGGAGCACGCGACACGACCGGCGCTGCTTTGGGCGACTAGAGCAAGAAGACCAGAGGTTGAAGAAGCACTACGGCCGTTATATGGACATCATACGGTCACTGGAGCTAGAATCGTTCATATTTACTAAGTTGACAAAGCCCTCTATCCCCGTCAACTTAGTAGGCCCACAAGTCAGCCTCCCACCAAGGTGAGTCCCAGCTAGCAGGGGGAGTATTCATTTTTTGTGCGTAATAAGGAGGCACTTCCGATGGGTCCGAGCTGACAGCAGGGGGAACATTTTTTTGCGAAATATAGAGGCCCTTCCGGTGGGTCCCAGCTATCAGGTGGATGAATCATTATTTTGCGTGTAATAAGGAGGCATTTCCTTCTGTGGGCCCCTATTGTTAGCCTCTTCTGATGGCTGTTGTTTGTTGACATGTTGACCTCGCCGTGCCGAGAGCACAAACGCGGTGGACGAGGGCGAGGCCCAGGAAGAGAACCACCCAGAGCCGGCGAAGCCACCGCAGCGGATGCCCATGCTGAGGGGAGTACGAGTGCTGACTGGTCGGCTGCGGGGTGAGGCTGAGGTCATCGGAAAATAGCAGGATGTGTGGGTGGTTAGAGGGATGGCCTGGTGGCAGCATAGCCATCCACGGGAGGAGGGAGCAGGCAGTCCCGCCGGCGCTAGTTTGGGTGACTGGAGCAGGAAGATCAGAGATTGAAGAAGCACGGCAGCCGTTGGATGGACATCCAACAGTCACTGTTGTGTGTTGACTAAGTTGACAAAGCCTTGCGTACGTGTCAAATTTTTTTTAGGACAGCGTCATCGTCAACCTAGTAGGCCCAGAAGTCAGCCTCCAAATCTGTGGAAAACAGCATACAACCCATTAGCCATTATTTTCAATAATTTACAGCCCATTTTCTAATTCTTAAGGATATTTGAAGCCCATATTCTTCTTATTAGCATTACAGACCATATATTCTGGGCACTGCTAAAAAATTCAATGAAATTTTGCATATTTCGGTGGGGTCCGAACTCTTTTAATCACGAAATTTTGAGTCGCACTAAAAATAATTTTCAAAAAATTATATCAAAATAAAATTCGAAAAACAATTCTCCGCAAAAAATGAATGAAATTTAGAATCTTAACTAGCAAGATGCCCGTTCGTTGCACGGAACATGAAGATGCATTTGTATGAGTAGTTTATCTTGTGGGAGAAAATATGATATTTTAATGTAATTGCCAGTTGGCTTTGGTTTTTATAAGAGTAGAGAGTAGAGAAATCCTAAAAAAATGATATTTTAATGCAATTGCCGGTTGGCTTTGGTTTAAAAATTCACAGCCCATTTCTTACAAATTATAGCCCATTTTCTGGGGAAGCCCATTTCTTACTACTTACATTCCTCCTCGTCTTGAAAGATCTGCAGTCCAGTAGGGCTGAGAAAAGCAAGTAGGCCTCGGTTTTGGTATTCTCCAAAAAAAACTGGGCTAGACATTTTCAGAAAGAAAAAATATATCAACTGGGCTCATCATGTGCTTAATAAAACCGCAAGCATGGGCTAGACGGGCCACAACCCCCACACAACACGTAGTTGAGCTCTGTCTCTGAAACTAAAACACAACTGGGCGAGCAGCTGGGTTCCTGGTGTTATCCGCTCGTTGTGTAATTTTCTTGTTTATTGACTACATTGACAATGGCGTGGGACCTAGTTGTCAAACCATTAGGAGGAAGTATTTTTTTGGCTTGTAATAACGAGGCACCTGCTTGCGAAATGAAATGACCCTGGTGGGTCCCTACTGTCAGCCTCTCCATGTACAGTCATCTCCTAATTCCTCTTGGTTGTTAACCATGTTGACAACGCCAGACGACGGCGGGCACAGCGAGCGAACCAAGGCGGAGAACGACGGAGAGGCCTCGAACGGGAACGAACAGCAGCCATGGAAGATGCGGTAGTGTAGTGGCAGGTGGAGGGGAGTACGAGGGCAATAACATGCAACTCAAGCATACAAATGGTACAAAAAGCCCAATGATTAATTGTTCATCAAATTTTTAGACAAAACCCAGATTGAACATGACAGTAACATCTAACCCAACCACTCTTTTTTGCAGTCACAAACAAATGGATCAGTCTGATCCATAAAATCAACATCATGTGCAAATTTTTTTATTTCAGGATGACTACAACTTGTTGTAAATAGAAGCCGAGCATGTTTAGAAGCCCATTTGTCCACCTGAAACTTCTTTTTTTGCTGTTCAACATGTCCGTCCGTGAGAAATCTCTTGCGGTAAAAATTAAGCCTCATGGACAATAGTAACCTCGCATTCAACAGGAAGAATGTGGCAAAGCTTCTGTTTGCCTGGTTGGATGCATATCGTTCCATTTTTATTGTCCTCAAACGAATGTCATGAGAACTGAGAAAATCCTGGTGCTTATTATGCCACCGATTGGTTATATGTTTTTCTCCATGTGGTTCTGCCTAAGTAGACATGAAGATTGAAAACAGTTAAGGTCTGAAAAAAGAGTATGTTGAAAGAACGACAGCTGAACAGTTAATTCTAGTACAATATATATGTGCTTTCAATGTTCATGAAATCATCACCTCTCTATATAAATTCTCTAGAGATCAAAAGCATCGCATCAAGCCAATAATTATGTCCAGATCAAAACTAAACATTCTGATATATATATATATATATATATATATATATATATATATATATATATATATATATATATATATATATATGATCTTGACAGAATCCAGCAGCATTGATAGGCTATCAATGGACGAACTCTTCAGTGAGCATATAACATAATATTAGTACCCAAAGTGTACTCCAAGATGATATAAAACTTATGCGCACAAATGAAAAATGCAGCATATGATTACAAATGTGTAGATGATAATATACAGTACCTGAAAAAGTGAGGAGCCAAACACCAACTCCTTGTGATCATTAAACGGGTCACGAATTACACCCCAGGTCTCTAGTTTGGGCGCAGAGATGACTGTTATTTGTGAAGGTGTATAACAATTATCAAGGAGCAACCTTTGAAGTGAAGGGGCATCTTCGATGATGAGCTGCTGTCCTTTAAAAAATTTCCAATGCTTTTAAGGTGAGGCGACTTTATTTGGAGACAACTGATACGGATTTCTATTCCCAAAACAATCAGCACGCTCCAGGGCGGGGAAACTGGAGTGGATGATGCTGTGCAGTGAGGCCTCCGACAGATAAATCACCACAAGAGAAAGTTTTTTTAGCAGTGGGAGTCGAAGCATTTGTACTAGATCATCTGGTAGATGGCACCAGGCGAAGGTGGTGGTGTGGAGAGAGGAGTAAAACCGCGAGATGGACAACGATGGTGTGGGCACGAATTCTTTGTGTGTTCGTGGTATGAAACTTCTGTGGTAATGGTACAACTCAAACTGCTGGAGTTTTCCGAATTCAGGGGATGTCAGCCAAGTGTCCACAGTTCCAGGTATGGACAATAGGTAGCATGTCGGGATGCAGAGGCATTGAACGGGGCCCTGCTGGTGAGAAGAGACAATGGCTCTGAGGAGATCAAATTTAGGAAGGACAGATATCTGACGACAGTCGAGATTGAGGGGCGCGGTGCACCATAGAGGGCGCCCCCAAGTTGAGAGGACTTATGTGCGGCAACAATCCTTGGTGGGGAGAAGAGAGATGATATCCTCAAGGATGACGTCCGGGAGATCGCCGATGCGGTCCACCGGAGATTCTACCGGTTCCTCAGATCCGGGTGTGTGTGTGTGTGGGGGGGGGGGGGGGGGCTCGCTGCTTCTCCCCGCGCTACCGGGTGCGGGATCTACAACCAGCGTCACCGCTGGCAGGAGCCTCATCTTCTTGGCGCTAGGGCCAGCCGACTCCATTTTCCTTGTGGGCGTCGCGCCAAGCTCACGGGTTTGAGAAGAGTAGCCAGAGACGAGCCTAGTGGCAGTGCGAGTGGGGAAGAAGGAGGGCTGGGGATTTCTATAGGAGTGGAAGAAGAGGAGCAGGCGTTTTCTGTATGAGTGAGGAAGAAGGTGAGCAGGGGTTTTCTGGATGAGTGAGGAAGATTGGGGAGTGGTGGGAATGGGGGGTGGGGGACACGGAAGCGGGAGAGCGAGTTGTTCATGTTTATAAGGCCCGTTGCACTAACTACTCGCTTTTTCCCAAGAACCGTTGTCTTCTTTTGCAGTGCTGCATTGGAGCTGGCGCATGGTCTTGGCTGACTGGCCATGCATGCAGGATGCATGTGCCCGCCGTCCACTGCATGCGCCTGGTTTGTTACTAGGCCTATTTAATAGGGTGGTTATGGAGTAAATTAAGGAGATTTATTTTCTCTGTGTGCATCCACCAAATTAGAGGATGCGGTACTGGATGCACACACTCACATTAAACTAAGCTTCAGAAGATACGGTATGCATACTAACATTCAGAAGAACAAAAGTTCAGCATGTTTATGCATCTCAATGATTCACCATACTATAACCAATACAAAGTTGTGAGAAGGTGTGGAAATAAAGAAAATCGGTCGATGCTTCTCTGAGCAAAGGGCCTCCCTGCGCACGCATTAATTTCCTGGGCATGCTTGTTTCTTCTCAATGTTGCGAGCACTTTGAGCATGTTGGCAACTTCACAACAAGCTAGCTGCCTCATCTTGCAATTGATGCTGACACATTTGCAGCAAACACATGAGGCAATAGAGATGACTCAACATGAGTCCATATTGTGTAGTTCCCCTGAAATCATATTCATTGTCCTAAATCTGAAAAGATAGGAAAACAATAGCTATACTTAAACGGTGTTGCAAAATAGTAGCACATATCAATAGCTTGGCATGACAAAGCATGATCATCTGGACGAAGGGGATACTGACCTGCCTGAGGAAGATTATATATAATTTCATAAGTCCTTGTTGATTTCCACCTTCAGCTGCACTGCTTGTTTGCTCCTCCATACATGACATGTTCGTTCCGCACTGCATTCAGCAAGTCAATGTACGGATAAGCTAATTTCATCTTCGGGTGGTCATTGTACCTAGTTACGGATGTAGGAATACCTGGATCACCATGAGGTTAGCTGATAGTAGGTAGATGCAGCCATATAAATTTTGTGCGGTGCTACCAAAATTGAGGTTTGTATCCCTTCCCGTTATGAGAATTTCTCTTGAAGTTGGTAGAATGTGACGCTTGTTCTTTGCATCAAACTTGCCTTTCCCCTAAAATTTGTTCTTGTTGTTTTGGGGCTGGTTGGGCTGGAAGTTCTTCTCGTGTACCATGTGGGCACTAGTAGCTCCCTCAATGACCTGAGCACATGTGTCTTTTGCTCTCGCCTTCTCCTCAAAATCAAGAGTGCTAATGAGATCCAAAACAGAAAACTCATGTCTCTTGTTTTTCAAAGAAGTAGCAAAATTGTTCCACGAAGGTGGAAGCTTGGCAATGATGGTCCCAGCAACAAATTTGTCCGGCAACACACACTTAAAGTACTCAAGTTCCTTAGAGAGTGGATGTATCTCATGAGTCTGCTGAACAACAGAGTGCTCATCAGTCATCCTGTAGTCACAGAATTGCTCCATGACGTACAACTTGTTGCCAGTGCCCGAGGGCCCAAATGTGGCCTCAAGCGCAGCCCACATGTCTTTGCCGCTGTCAAACGACATATATGAATCCACAATTTAATCATCAAGAACAATCAGCAGGGCGGCTTTGAAGAGGGTATCCATGTTCTCAAAAGCTTCATGCAGTGTAGGATTAAGATCGCCCTCAGGCTTACCCTTAGTGGCGTCATTGCAGTACATGATCTGCAACCAATATACTGCTCTTGTGCGCCACCTTTTATATTGCACCCCCTTAAAAGTAGGCGGCTTCAAAAGCGCAACAAAACCACTCGGAGTAAATTGCCTATAATCAGGTTTTTTGATTGGATTGTTGAATATATGAGCAATTTACTATGAGATTTAATCCGAATTAGCAGTAAATAGATCATGACGACAATTGCAAACATCAAAGTAATGATGCGGACAAAACCAGGAGGACATAATCACATACTGTACAGCGGGAGCAGAACCGCTGTGGTTCATGTTGTCACTCATGTCGTTGATGAAGAGGTTACCGAGGTCGGGGAAGAAGGCTGTCATTGAGGAAGTCGTCGCTGGCAGTATGCACAGGAGTGTGCTCCCCAAAAACCTGATCGCCCTTCTCTCGTACAGGATCACGAAAGGCGGGGTTCGGAGGACCTTCTCGCGGTGCACACCGGAAGGAGGGTTGGAGAAGAATTGCGTGGCGGCGCTAAGATCTGGAACGGTGTGAAACCATATGATACAGTGGCGGCTAGGGTAGAGCATGTCAGCTCGGTCGTGCGAGTAAGACCAAGTATAATAGTAGGCCTTTGGCCCCGAAACCCCACGTCCAAGTCAATAATAGCCCCACCAAGGTTTGTCTAAAAAAATGGAGTAATTAAGGCGTCCGTTAGTCCCTTTAGTATAAATATTATATCATTAATAATGGCCCCACCTTTTGTCTCACAAAGCATGTTGGGGCTCCTGCTACAACCGGCTACAAGTTTACAATCCGCTTATCTTCTCTCTCCTCTTCTCTCTCCTTCAACTAATTGTAGCACTTGCTCTAAAGTTACTCTCCACTGTGTAGTCTGAAATGCCGGGCGTGCAGCGGGCGGTGCCCTCGGTCGGCGCGCCACTTCAACGACGGAAGCAGTGAGAGGTCGCGTCGCCCTGACTTGCCATCAATGTGGAGCGGCGGGCTTTGCCGGCGCCGGGCGAGAAGTGCGCGGGGGAGGGGGGAGGGATTTTTGGTGGGCCAAGAAGGTGAGAAGCCAACTTGGGATTGGTCCGGACGGGGAAATATCATTTGCTCCCATACTATGCATATGACACTAGTCTATGTTACTACTCCCTCCTTTCCAGTTTATAGAGATGTTTAGAATAACATAGTAATATGTTACAGTATATGTTACTCCCCACTATGACCAGCCTTGGCCTCTCCCAGTGCTCCACCATGTATAGCTGCTAAGCCTGCCAGCTAGGCATAAAATATGATGTGGCAAGTTAATAAAGAAGAGAGAGACTAGTTTGGTGACCGCAGGAAGAAATGGTAGAAAGACAGTTTTGAGTCTATAGCTAACTAAATGAAGCAATCTTAGCAACAATAAACTAAACACCTATGCATTGAAGACTTGAGTTACTAAGCCATTTAATGCACTTAGCACCTCATCTAAGCACATCTAAGCACTTAGCACTTAGCACCCCCTTGACCGTGGACCTTGACGGTGTACGTCACCTTGTGTCTCATAATTTTCCTTGTCATTATGTCACGCCCAATATGCGACCCTATCCAAAAGGAACTCGAAGGTCCCACCAAGGATAGACCCGCATATTGAAACGCTTTTGCAAGGTGGATATCATTACATCAACATTACATAATAGATGGGGATACATACATAAGGCATACAATGCCACACGAATACAATATCACAATACATAAGATCACCATCCGACTACGGATGAACCACAAACAGAAACTCAAACGACATCCACCCTGCTAACCCAGGCTGCCGACCTGGAACCTATCCCCTGATCAAAGAAGAAGCAGAAGAAGAACTCAACGCAAGCAAGCATCGCTCTCGCGTCATGATCATCACAAAACCTGTACCTGCAACTGTTGTTGTAGTAAACTGTGAGCCACGAGGACTCAGCAATCCCATTACCATGGGTATCAAGACTAGCAAAGCTTAAAAGGAAAGGAAGGGGTAAAGTGGTGAGGTTGCAGCAGCGACTAAGCATATATGGTGGCTAACATATGCAAATAAGAGCGAGAAGAGAGCAAACGGAATGGTCGTGAAGCTAGCAATGATCAAGAAGTGATCCTGAACTCCTACCTACGTCAAACATAACCCAGAAACCGTGTTCACTTCCCGGACTCCGCCGAAAAGTGACCATCATGGCTACACACGCGGTTGATGCGTTTTAATTCAGATCTGGTGTCAAGTTATCTACAACCGTACATTAACAAATTCCCATCTGCCTATGACCGCAGACATGGCTTTCGAAAGATTATACCCTTCAGGGGTGTCCCAACTTAGCCCATGATAAGCTCTCGCGATCAAAGAAGGATATACCTTCTCCCAGGAAGACCCGATCAGACTCGGAATCCTGGTTTACAAGACATTTCGACAATGGTAAAACAAGACCAGCAAAGCCGCCCAATGCACCGACAATCCCGATTGGAGCTGCACATATCTCGTTCTCAGGGCAACATCGGATAAGTCAAGCTACGAGTGAAACCAACCCTCGAGTTGCCCCGAGGTGGCCCCGCAGGTTGCTCGGTTCGGACCAACACTTAGACAAGCACTGACCCGGGGGGGGGGGCTAAAATAAAGATGACCCTTGGGTTGGCCGACCCAAGGGAAAGGTATAGGTGGTGGTGAGGCAAATGGTAAAACCAAGGTTGGGCCTTGCTGGAGGAGTTTTATTCAAAGCGAACTATTGAGGGGGTCCCATAAATCACCCGACCGCGTAAGGAATGCAAAATCCGGGAACATAACACCGGTATGACGGAAACTAGGGCGGCAAGAGTGGAACAAAACACTAGGCAAAAGGCCGAGTCTTCCACCCTTTACCAAATATATAGATTCATTAATAATATAAGAGATATTGTGATATCCCAACCAAAATCCTGTCCACCATGGAGCAATCTTCAACTTCACCTGCATCTAGCAACACTATAAGAGGGGCTGAGCAAAAGCGGTAACATAGCCAAACAACAGTTTGCATAGGAAAGGTGTCAAAGGTTAGAGGTTCATGGCAATTTGGGATGGCTTGATAAACAGGTGATAGGTAGCGCAGCATAGCGATAGAACGAAACAACTAGCATAGCAATGATAGTAGTGAGATCCAGGGTAGCGGTCATCTTTCCTGAAATCCCGCAAGGAAGAAGAATGAGTCCATGAAGAATATGAAGCCACAAAGACGAACCAAGCGTAGACGAACGAATCCTCACGATCGCAACGAAACAGGAACTATCGAAAAGAAGCACACAACATAGTAAACACACCACACATGAACAAGGCATGATGCACAACAAGCATGATGCATGACAAGACTACATGAAGCTACTCATGGCAAGAGATGATGCAAACAAGAGCAACACATCTAGGCAAGTTTAAATGAGGCCGAGAACAACATATAACAATTCCGGTAAGTCCTCATATGCATATTTCGAAATTGGTCCAGATCTGAATAAACATTATGTTCAAGTTGTTAAACATCAAGTTAAGATGCACAAGGATGATCTACACGAGATTCTATTCAAGTTACATATAAAGTTCATTTAATTCGGAGCTACGGCCTAGAAGATATGAGCAAAACAAGTTAAACATGGCATTGACGCAAAATGCATACAAACATCAAGCAAACACCTAAAAACAAGGATGCAACATGATAATATGAAACTATATACAAAATCAAGCAAGTTTCATATAGAGCACACTCAAAACGGAGCAACGGTTCAACACACACATTGAACAAGTTTAAAGGACAAGCTGTCCAAAACAACAACTAGGCATATTGCAAGCATCAAAACAATAAGCTACATCATCTCAACATGAAAACAAAAGACATGAGCATGATGTATAGGTAAAGCACAACAAAACATGAACACTGAGCTATCTCCAGAAATCACTAGAACATGCTCAAACACACATGGAAAGATTGCAGGTAATAACAATTCAGACTTTGCAGAAAATAACATCAGGTTGCAATGTTTAGAGCTATCAAACAACATGTTACAGGAACTTATCATGGCAAACAAAGGTATTGCATGAACCTACTAAATGCATAGATCAAAAGTCCTTTACTGACCATAAGCCAAAAAGGATCAGAAGATATGATGGCACCCATGTAAACATAGCAAGTTATAATACAGATTCATACATGGTAGAAACAGAATTATGAAGGCATGTTGGTGAGCTTGTACCACTCACCACAGAGCAATATATGGCATGGCAAGGCACCCAACAGTAAGAAGACATGTTTGGAAAGCTAAGCATGGCAAGAGCAAGTCCATAGCATGCAAGGATCAACTACAACAACCTTGGCAAAATTGAATAACATGTAAACAATCTGCCAGGAAACATTTTGAAGCAAAAGTAGAGCACGAAAATGACATGCTAGACTACTCCATAATTTCAACCAAGGGCATGAATGGATAGACAATAACCATATGTTCAAAACATACTTACTGAAGTATCTCAAAATATGCATGGATCTCTCCGTAGCATCAAGTTTACATGGCATCAAAATAACAGCAGAACAGGGACTGAAATCAGCAACATCATGATGCTTAGTTTGCATGCTTGTGCTAGTCACCACATTGATCACAAAAATACATGGTAAGCACCTATGTAAAGAAGACATAGCATTGATCAAAACACATGTAGACATCAACCTCATAGGATGCACACATCAATCATGGCAAAAATGACAAAAGAGCTCGTTCTGTTAACAAACAGCAGATAACATCATGAAGCACTCTTGCAACGATGATTCAGGCATCAAGATGACCTCAAATGAATATGATGCAATGGAATGAAATGATGTACTCGTCGAGGCGAACAACTTGACATATTACACGCACGAAACAGAGTGACAGATGCAGAGATACAATGCGATGAACATGGCATGAAAATGTCAAAAATCTAGGACTTAGCAGAAAAATGGACCTTGGGGGAAAAAGTCAACGCGGAGTGGATCGGGTCCGACGAGGTCGGAGGAGGAGCTCCGACGAGGGGGGCCGGCCGGCTGACGACGGGGAAGGCGGGAGGCGGCTAGATCCGCGGCCGACGGAGGGCTCCGGCCGGATCCGGGGCCGGCGGCATCGGGCGGCGCGCGGGGCGGCGCGGCGCCGGTCCGGGGCGGCTCCGGTGGAGGCTGGCAGCGGCGGGGGCCGAGGGGCGACCGGACGGCGAGGGAGCGCCGGCGGAGGAGGCGCGGGGCGCCGGCGGAGGAGGCGCGGGGCGCAGGGCCTGCGGCAGCGAGGTGGCGGGCGAAGGCGACGGGGACCGGCCGGCGAGCGCGGGGAGGCGCGCGGCGGCCTCGGGCGGGATCGCCCGCGGCGGCGGCTGCGAGGAGATGGGCTCGGGGGGCCCGATCCGGGCCTCGCCGGGCTGGCGGCGCGGGGCGGCGGCGGGAGACATGTGGCGGCCCGGGAGCGGCTGGGGCGCGGCGGCGGATGTGTCCGGCCAGGGACGGACATGTCCGCCGGACGAGAGGAGCGGGGCTAGGGTTAGGGTAGGAAAACATCCGCGAATTTCGGGGGAGAGGGCATATTTATAGGTAGAGGGAGCTAGGAGAGTCCAAATGAGGAGCGGTTTTCGCCCGCACGATCGTGATCGAACGACCGAGAGCATGGAGGGGAGTTAGATGGGTTTGGGCCACTTTGGAAGGGTGTTGGGCTGCAAAGAGAAGGAGGCTTTTACGGTTACCCGGTTAACCGTTGGAGTACCAAACGACCTCCAAATGGCACGAAACTTGACAGGCGGTCTACCGGTGCTATACCAAGGCCGCTTGGCAAGACTCGGGCCATTCCGAGAACGTTTAACACCCGCTCACAAGAGAGACGAAAGGGGAACGCCGGAGGGCATAGGAGCGCCGGATTGCAAAACGGACAACGGGGAAAATGCTCGGATGCATGAGACGAACACGTATGCCAAATGAAATGCACATGATGACATGATAAAATGCAACACGCAAGCAAAAGACATGGCAACGACGGCGAATAACTGGCAAGCACCTGGCGCATCGGATCCGGGGCGTTACAACACTCCTCCACTAACAAGAGATCTCGTCCCGAGATCTTAGGACCGAGACGGAAGGGAAAAAGGATGAGGTGAAACAAGATCTCAAGATAAGAAGCAAAGAATCGAGAGCACTCAAGAAGAAGAGAGGAACGATGAGAATGACGAGAGTCGAAAACTAACGGAATCAGATAGACTATGAAACCACTCCGGTTAGAACGAGATAAGAAACGAATAAGACTGAAAGGATTTAGGCAGCACTCCGGCTGAAACATGGAGGAATAGAACACGAGCTTCACCCAAAGAGATGGCACTTGACGAGATGAACAATGCAATGCCTTCGGAAGAATTGAAAGAATTGAATGGAAAGAATTTAGAAGGAAGGGTTGAACGGAGTTGTTGAGAAAATCAACAACGAAAGAATAAGCTTGTCGTGGACTTATGGATAACATCTCAGAAATTATGAGGTGATAACCAGCCACAAACGGGAATGACTGGATAGCTGAGAAGAACAAAGAAATGCAAAACTCCACTTCAAAAGAATACGGAGAATTAATTGCATTTCGAGATGCGAGAAGAAAAGATACTTGAACTCCACCAACAAGAATCTTGATGAACTCTTGAAGAAAGAATTAAATTATGACGAACCACCATGAAGAACTCCGGTGACAAAAGGATGATGAAATAGAATGAAGGATGAAAGAATATGATGAGCCTTGCGATGATTTAGATGGAGGTTCCAACGAAATGGCTGAGGAAATTGAACTCCGGAAAAGAAAAGATGAAAACACTTGGAACTAGAATTTATTCATCAAGAACAAACTCCGAAGGAAGGGATTAATCACTTGGATGAAATAAGAATAAGATTTATTGTATACTTATCCTTCATCAAAAGTTAAATTGATGACAAGCAATGGATTTTGCATATTACTTATTCTTGTTGAAAAGAATTAAGGGGAAATATGGCACAAAACTTGAGAAAGTCTTCATGAACCACCGGTAGGATTGGAAAGAACGAAAGGATTAAAATGATAATCAAGGAAAAAGAATCTTGAACGAACCACCGTAAGAATTCAAAAATGACTGATGAAAGAGAATGAATCACCGGGAAGAATTAGAAGAACCAATAAGCTCGAGGGGATTTAGATGCAAAAGGACAAAGGGATCATGAGCTGATTAAAGAACACTTGAACGAAGCACCGGGATAAATAGAGAACGATAGTTGAAATGTGAGGACAAAGAATTCTTCTAGAACGATGGCCTCCGAAAAACAACTGCTGACAAACTCCGGATGGTTGAGAAAAAGAATATCTGACAAATGGAATAAATCAAGAGGATGATATGAAGCTAGAACCACGAATCTTCGGGAGGACGGACAAGGTTTAGAGGAAAAACTCTTCTTCGATCTTGAACTGACGACGAGAAACATCACCAAAATTACTGAGATACTCCGGGAGAATGAAAAGCGAAGAGGTTGAGCCAACAATGAAAAGAATTTGAACAAGATCTTGGAAAAGCATCTGACTGATGAAATTCATTCTTACGTCAAACTGAAAAAGAATTTAGAATAACTCCGGGGAAATTAGAAGAGTCAGGTAAGATCCTGGGAAAAGACCTGTGGGTTAGGGCCCACTTAAGAGGTAACACCGTTGGAAAGGGATGTTGAACAGATAGATGATGCACCAGAACAATAGAAATATTTGAATGAGGTGAGAACCTCGAATTAATTGGAACACAGACGAATCTCTTGATATGTCTTGAGCACTCCGGAAGGATAAACTGGCGAGAGACGAACGAGCAAGGAGAACACTTGATCCAATGGAAAGAATATAACCACTACCAAAAATAGAATTGAATCCACCAGATAAAATGATTGAGGGAAGACTGAAGGGGCTCCACACAATGAAATTGATGGTCGAGAGAGAGTCAGACTCCGGGAAGAAAAGGGTGGGAGGGCGGGAAAATAAAGACAACTTGGAAGGGGAAACGACGAATATCTTGAAGAGGAAACATCAGTTGAAATCATTGAGGAAAGAAAGCAAATACTCCGCACGAGTAGGATGGATACTCGATTACAGACTCCGATTCCAAGAAGAAAAGGGGAGGGCGGGTGGGAAAGAAAACAACTGAGGATTGAACTTGGCAAAGATGAAGAGGCTCGAGTCGACTTGACGAGAAATGCACCGGATGAAAAGAGCTGAGGAACAACTATCGGAAAACCAACTGCGTGAACCTAAAGAAAAATTTGAAGGGGAAGAGAAGTAATTCAAAACACCTACGTCAAGATTCCTCACTAGAGCAACGAAGGGACTGAGGAGTAAAAAGAATTCCTACTCTCCGATATACTAGACTCTGAAAAATAGTTTTCTTCTAGACTCAACAACGGCCAAACTACACGATCAATCAAGGGGGCTCCTAAGGTCGGTCGAGGCTCTGATACCAACTTGTCACGCCCAATATGCGACCCTATCCAAAAGGAACTCGAAGGTCCCACCAAGGATAGACCCGCATATTGAAACGCTTTTGCAAGGTGGATATCATTACATCAACATTACATAATAGATGGGGATACATACATAAGGCATACAATGCCACACGAATACAACATCACAATACATAAGATCACCATCCGACTATGGATGAACCACAAACAGAAACTCAAAGGACATCCACCCTGCTAACCCAGGCTGCCGACCTGGAACCTATCCCCTGATCGAAGAAGAAGCAGAAGAAGAACTCAACGCAAGCAAGCATCGCTCTCGCGTCATGATCATCACAAAACCTGTACCTGCAACTATTGTTGTAGTAAACTGTGAGCCACGAGGACTCAGCAATCCCATTACCATGGGTATTAAGACTAGCAAAGCTTAAAAGGAAAGGAAGGGGTAAAGTGGTGAGGTTGCAGCAGCGACTAAGCATATATGGTGGCTAACATACACAAATAAGAGCGAGAAGAGAGCAAACGGAACGGTCGTGAAGCTAGCAATGATCAAGAAGTGATCCTGAACTCCTACCTACGTCAAACATAACCCAGAAACCATGTTCACTTCCCGGACTCCGGCGAAAAGAGATCATCACGGCTACACACGCGGTTGATGCGTTTTAATTCGGATCTGGTGTCAAGTTATCTACAACCGGACATTAACAAATTCCCATCTGCCTATGACCGCAGGCACGGCTTTCGGAAGATTATACCCTTCAGGGGTGTCCCAACTTAGCCCATGATAAGCTCTCGCGATCAACGAAGGATATACCTTCTCCCAGGAAGACCCAATCAGACTCGAAATCCCAGTTTACAAGACATTTCGACAATGGTAAAACAAGACCAGCAAAGCCTCCCGATGCACCGACAATCCCGATAGGAGCTGCACATATCTCGTTCTCAGGGCAACATCGGATAAGTCAAGCTACGAGTAAAACCAACCCTCGAGTTGCCCCGAGGTGGCCCCGCAGGTTGCTCGGTTCGGACCAACACTTAGACAAGCACTGGCCCGGGGGGGCTAAAATAAAGATGACCCTCGGGTTGGCCGACCCAAGGGAAAGGTATAGGTGGTGGTGAGGCAAATGGTAAAACCAAGGTTGGGCCTTGCTGGAGGAGTTTTATTCAAAGCGAACTATCGAGGGGGTCCCATAAATCACCCGACCGCGTAAGGAACGCAAAATCCAGGAACATAACACCGGTATGATGGAAACTAGGGCGGCAAGAGTGGAACAAAACACTAGGCAAAAGGTCGAGTCTTCCACCCTTTACCAAATATATAGGTGCATTAATAATATAAGAGATATTGTGATATCCCAACCAAAATCCTGTCCACCATGGAGCAATCTTCAACTTCACCTACATCTAGCAACGCTATATGAGGGGCTAAGCAAAAGCGGTAACATAGCCAAACAACGGTTTGCATAGGAAAGGTGTCAAAGGTTAGAGGTTCATGGCAATTTGGGATGGCTTGATAAACAGGTGATAGGTAGCGCAGCATAGCGATAGAACGAAACAACTAGCATAGCAATGATAGTAGTGAGATCCAGGGTAGCGGTCATCTTGCCTGAAATCCCGCAAGGAAGAAGAACGAGTCCATGAAGAAGATGAAGCCACGAAGACGAACCAAGCGTAGACGAATGAATCCTCACGATCGCAACAAAACAGGAACTATCGAAAAGAAGCACACAACATAGTAAACACACCACACATGAACAAGGCATGATGCATGACAAGACTACATGAAGCTACTCATGGCAAGAGATGATGCAAACAAGAGCAACACATCAAGGCAAGTCTAAATGAGGCCGAGAACAACATATAACAATTCCGGTAAGTCCTCATATGCATATTTTGAAATTGGTCCAGATCTGAATAAACCTTATGTATAAGTTGTTAAACATCATGTTAAGATGCACAAGGATGATCTACACGAGATTCTAGTCAAGTTACATATAAAGTTCATTTAATTCGGAGTTACGGCCTAGAAGATATGAGCAAAACAAGTTAAACATGGCATTGACGCAAAATGCATACAAACATCAAGCAAACACCTAAAAACAAGGATGCAACATGATAATATGAAACTATATGCAAAATCAAGCAAGTTTCATATAGAGCACACTCAAAACGGAGCAACGGTTCAACACACACACATGGAACAAGTTTAAAGGACAAGCTGTCCAAAACAGCAACTAGGCATATTGCAAGCATCAAAACAATAAGCTACAGCATCTCAACATGAAAATAAAAGACATGGGCATGATGTACAGGTAAAGCACAACAAAACATGAACACTGAGCTATCTCCAGAAATCACTAGAACATGCTCAAACACACATGGAAAGATTGCAACTAATAACAATTCAGACTTTGCAGAAAATAACATCAGGTTGCAATATTTAGAGCTATCAAACAACATGTTACAGGAACTTATCATGGCAAACAAAGGCATGGCATGAACCTACTAAATGCATAGATCAGAAGTCCTTTACTGACCATAAGCCAAAAAGGATCAGAAGATATGATGGCACCCATGTAAACATAGCAAGTTATAATACAGATTCATACATGGCAGAATTATGAAGGCATGTTGGTGAGCTTGTACCACTCACCACAGAGAAATATATGGCATGGCAAGGCACCCAACAGTAAGAAGACATGTTTGTGATGCTAAGCATGGCAAGAGCAAGTCCATAGCATGCAAGGATCAACTACAGCAACCTTGGCAAAATTGAATAACATGTAAACAATCTGCCAGGAAACATTTTGAAGCAAAAGTAGAGCACTAAAATGACATGCTAGACTACTCCATAATTTCAACCAAGGGCATTAATGGATAGACAATAACCATATGTTCAAAACATCCTTACTGAAGTATCTCAAAATATGCATGGATCTCTCCGTAGCATCAAGTTTACATGGCATCAAAATAACAACAGAACAGAGACTGAAATCAGCAACATCACGATGCCTAGTTTGCATGCTTGTGCTAGTCACCACATTGATCACAAAAATACATGGTAAGCACCTCTGTAAAGAAGACATAGCATAGATCAAAACACATGTAGACATCAACCTCATAGGATGGACACATCAATCATGGCAAAAATGACAAAAGAGCTCGTTCTGTTAACAGACAGCAAATAACATCATGAAGCACTCCTGCAACGATGATTCAGGCATCAAGATGACCTCAAATGAATATGATGAAATGGAATGAAATGATGTACTCGTTGATACGAACAACTTGACATATTACACGCACGAAACGGAGCTACGGATGCAGAGATACGATGCGATGAACATGACATGAAAATGTCAAAATCTGGGACTTAGCAGAAAAATGGACCTCGTGGGAAAAAGTCAAAGCGGAGTGGATAGGGTCCGGCGAGGTCGGAGGAGGAGCTCCGGCGAGGGAGGCCGGCCGGCTGACGACGGGGAAGGCGGGAGGCGGCTAGATCCGCGGCCGGTGGAGGGCTCCGGTCGGATCCGGGGCCAGCGGCGTCGGGCGGCGCGCGGGGCGGCGCGGCGCCGGTCCGGGGCGGCTCCGGTGGAAGTTGGCAGCGGCGGGGGCCGAGGGGCGATCGGACGGCGAGGGGGCACCGGCGGAGGAGGCGCGGGGCGCGGGGCCTGCGGCGGCGAGGCGGCGGGCGGAGGCGACGGGGACCGGCCGGCGAGCGCGGGGAGGCGCGCGGCGGCCTCGGGCGGGGTCGCCCGCAGGCGGAGGCTACGAGGAGATGGGCTCGGGGGGCCCGATCCGGGCCTCGCCGGGCCGGCGGCGCGGGGCGGCGGCGGGAGACACATGGCGGCCCGGGAGCGGCTTGGGCGCGGCGGCGGACGTGTCCGGCCGGGGACGGACATGTCCGCCGGACGAGAGGAGCGGGGCTAGGGTTAGGGTAGGAAAACATCCGCGAATTTCGGGGGAGAGGGCATATTTATAGGTAGAGGGAGCTAGGAGAGTCCAAATGAGGAGCGGTTTTCGCCCACACGATCGTGATCGAACGACCGAGAGCATGGAGGGGAGTTAGATGGGTTTGGGCCACTTTGGAAGGGTGTTGGGATGCGAAGAGAAGGAGGCTTTTACAGTTACCCGGTTAACCGTTGGAGTACCAAACGACCTCCAAATGGCACGAAACTTGATAGGCGGTCTACTAGTGCTATACCAAGGCCGCTTGGCAAGACTCGGGCTATTCCGAGAACGTTTAACACCCGCCCACAATGAGAGACGAAAGGGGAACGCCGGTGGGCATTGGAGTGCCAGATTGCAAAACGGACAACGGGAAAAATGCTCGGATGCATGAGACGAACACGTATGCCAAATGAAATGCACATGATGACATGATAAAATGCAACACGCAAGCAAAAGACATGGCAATGACGGCGAATAACTGGCAGACACCTGGCGCATCGGATCCGGGGCGTTACACATTATGTGAGTCCTAGAAGATCTCACCCACATCATCATTAGGCATGCAGCCGCCTTGATAGACAACGTGCACAGAAGGAGTAGAGGCGACTGGGGACGCACCACGTCATGGGCACTCCGTACGTGTTGGTGTGCGTGCAGCATGCGTGTTTTTCCATCGGTGCTAGCTCTAAGGCCGAGGCTGCGGTCGTCATCGTCTCCAACTAGTCGTTGAGCAACGATGGCAAAGAGGTGCTGCAAGAGATGCGTAGGCGCCGTTGTGTGCGATCTTCGCCGTAGCACGATGAACCAGACGTCACTGCAGATGGCGCACGCCTCCATGCAGCCGAGTGTGTGCGCATGCATGTGTTATTCACGTGCATTCTGCGGCCGAGTGTGTGTGCATGCACGTGTTGTGTACGAGCATTGTGTGCTCCATGCTGTGCGCGTATGTGCATGAGTTGGATCAGATAGAGTTAGTGCATTGGCTTGTGTACATGCGTGGCTGCATGCGTCCTGTACATGCGTGGCTTGTTGCGTGGTTATCAATATAAACTATAAAACATCTTCAACTTAGCATCCTGATGTATCGTTTCTAGTGGTTAGCAAAGAGTTCATGTTCTTTTATTTGTTTATAGGTGGGCAGGCGGCAAAAAACAGTGGAAAACACGCAAGGTTCCTGCAGACACTCCACCGCGAGGTTCCTCGCTCCTTCTCGGTCGTCGGGAATCTATGTTCTTCAACTCTTTTCTTTTATGCGAGCTTTGTTCATCCTTTTCCCAACACGCGAGACATCTAGCATCAAGGTGCATGTGTCATGCAAGAAAATGAAGATAATTAGATAAGCAGTGCGTAAGTGAGTCGTGCACTTAGATGGCATGTACGCAATATTTTTTCTCCTTGATGGCACGTGAATAGTGCATGTACTGAACGACGGAGCACGGGATGGTAGCAATGACATGGTCAGCCCTTTTTTGTAGAGAGTACATACTAAATAACTTTGACGTTTCCCGTCAACTCGTAGAATGACGAGAAGGTTGATTACGCCTTGTCCCTTGCCAACGCGTGCGCGGTGGCTCGCAGCACGAGGAGAAAGTTTTGCTTACAAGCAGTGGACGTGCAGCAGTTCATTTGGTGTCAGATTGCCAGAAGTACTACTGTAGAGCCATCGACTTCCGGAAGAGGCGAAGATTCAAGCGCAGGGTCACCTACTAATCTTAGGCTAGGCGTAGTGGGAGTAACATAAGTAGGGGCCCTGATCAAGAATTCGCCCGATTAACCAGTTAACTTGCCGATTAACCCCTACTCCTAGGGTCACCGAGTAGCCGATAAACCAATAAATCTTCCGATTAATTGATTAACTGACTGATTAACTTGCCGATTAGCCTATTAATTGCCTACTCGCAAGCCAACCGAGCAGCTACCAGTTAACGATTTCCTCCACAATGAGTAGGGGTACCTCCTTTTTTATTCTAGAAACAACCACACGCGAATATCGAGGTGCTGGTTACGTAGAACAAATTTCCTAGAGTCCGTGCTCAGCCCTCCTCTATCTCTCTTCTTAGCTAGCCAGCGGACGCGCGAAGCCCATGGTCTGTTTGCTCATATGCGGTCCCACATGTCAGTGAAAATGCAAGAGGACCCACTGAACCTGCACATCTTTCACCTCGACATGCTGGTGATGAAAAACAAATCCAATAAAGATCTTCGGTGGCCACTTTTGGAGTTACTCAAGAGTAGTAAGATTCTATTTACAGTTTAACACAAGTTGCACATCACGTGGCTTCAACTACCACTCTATTTTCTTGCATGACACGACCTGGATGTTGGATGTCCCACGTGTCGGCAAAAGGAGGAAGAACCCGACCAAATCTTCGGTTGTGCTCTCGGATTAGACTAGTTGTGCTAACTCAAAATTTTATTGTGTAGAATGGATGGAAGTTTTGGTATTGGGAAGAAGAGTACATCGATATATTGATAGAGCGCAATTTAGTAGATGTTCTAGCACTTTTAGCTAGCATAAAGGCTAGAGATGAGACTAGTGCACTTGTTGATAGAATAGAGGCTAGACATGAGACTAGATGCGAGGAAGCAACGTCTACTTCTTTACACTCGAAGAAGAAAGAAGCACGCAAGATCGAGCCTCCGCAGATCAACAATGAATGCATCGAGAAGGCACTAATCCAACTTACAGGAGCAATTATGGAAGTTGGATATCTTCTAAAATGTATTCTTGTGGTTCTTGTTTTCTTTGGTCTTGCTTTTCTAGTCAAAATGTTGGTGATGTATTTCCATGTACCAAAAAATCAATGATGAAAAAAAGATATGTGTTTGCAAAGAAAAATGTACGCAGCCGGGATGCATCCACGCGTTCGGTGCACGGCCACCGCATCCGAGAAATGGCCCGGACACGACACCATTTCCCTACTGAGGGAGTCCTGGATTAGGGGGTCCTCGGACAGCCGGACTATATACTTTGGCCGTACTGTTGGACTATGAAGATACAAGATTGAAGACTTCGTCCCGTGTCCGGGTTGGACTCTACTTTGCGTGGAAGGCAAGCTTGGCAATTCGGAGGTGTAGATATCCTTCTCTATAACCGACTCTGTGTAACCCTGGCCCCCTCCGGTGTCTATATAAACCGGAGGGTTTAGTCCGTAGGACAACAAAAATCATAATCATAGGCTAGCTTCTAGGGTTTAGCATCTACGATCTCGTGGTAGATCAACTCTTGTAATATCATATCATCAAGATCCAATCAAGCAGGAAGTAGGTATTACCTCCATCGAGAGGCGCCCTAACCTGGGTAAACATCCTGTCCCCCGCCTCCTGTTACCATTAGCCTTAGACGCACAGTTCGGGACCCCCTACCCGAGATCCGCCGGTTTTGACACCAACATTGGTGCTTTCATTGAGAGTTCCACTGTGTCGTCGCGATAAGGCTTGATGGCTCCTTCAATCATCTTCAACGATGCGGTCCAGGGTGAGGTTTTCCTTCCCGGGACAGATCTTTGTATTCGGCGGCTTCGTACTGCGGGCCAACTCGCTTGGCCATCTGGAGCAGATCGATAGCAACGCCCCTGGCCATCAGGTCAGGTTTGGAAGCTTGAACTTACTGCTGACATCCGAGGGGACTTGATCTTCGATGGATTCGAGCCCATGTCAGGTGCGCCGAACTGTCCACGACGAGCATGACTTAGATCTGCCATTGGACAGTGTTCGGGAGATCACACCTGCGGCTGCCCTGGCCTTCAATCTGGAGCAGATTGTGCCATCCGAGGATGGGTGGATGGACCCCGCCAAGGAGGCTGCACCCTCAGTGGCGATAGAGCCGAACACTGACCTTACCTCCTATGAGGCCAGTGTCATCGGACCCTCGGACTCGTCTCCGGCTACAGGCTCCGAACCACGCGCATCCGTGCCTATCGAATCTGATTGGGCGCCGATCATGGAGTTTACCTCCACGGATATCTTTCAGCACTCGGCCCTTGGGCGACATGCTAAATTCATTGAGGTCTCTCTCCTTGTCAGGAGACTCTTGGCCGAACTATGTCCGGCTGGAGTGGGAAGCGGACGACGAAGAAATTCGTTCCCCACCCACCACTCACTTAATAGCCACTGTCGACAACTTAACCGACGTGCTTGACTTCAACCCCCAAGACATCGATGGTATAGACGATGATGCATGAGAAGAATAGGAACCACCACCCGCAGGGCGCTGGACAGCCACCTCATCATACGATATATATATGGTGGACACCCCCAAAGCAAGCGATGGCAATGAGGCAACAGAGGATAATCCCGTTGGGAAGTAATCTAAGCACCAGCGTCATCGGCGCCGCTCTAAGCCCCGCCATAGCAAAAATAGCGATACCGGCACAAGAGACAACAGCACTCCGGATGCCGCCGAAGACGAAAACAATCCCGCCCAGACAGACTTCGAGTAGGACGAACAGGAGGATGGGCAAGTTAGCCCTCATGAACAGGCGATGGATGGAGATTTAGAGGATGATAATTACATGCCCCTCTCCGAAGACGAGGTGAGCCTCAGCGACGAAGAATTCATCGTGCCTGAGGATCCCATAGAACAGGAGCGCTTCAAGTGCCGGCTTATAGCCACTGCAAAAAGCCTGAAGAAAAAACAGCAACAGCTTCAAGCTGATCAAGATCGGCTAACTGATAGATGGACTGAGGTCTTGGCAGCCGAGGAATACGGACTCGAGCGCCCAACCAAAAGTTACCCAAAGCGCAAGGTGCTACCTCAACTCGAGGAGGAGGCATTAAAGCCCACACTACAAGCGCACGATGCGGCTGACCGGCCACCTCGTGGCCGAGACAAAGCGACGTATCAGCCCGAACACCAGCCCGCACCCCGTCTCCAATCAAACACTAAGGCCCGGGGCTACACGCAAGACCTGCGAGACGTATTGGAAAACAAAGCAGGACAGTCAAGATCGATCTATGGATCACGGGGGCGCGCCCAAACGCGTGATGAGGACCGTCACGTCGGATATACTAAAAACAAGTCTGGCCGGGCCGAATACAACAAACCAGACTCATTTGAACTGCGTCCTGATGTAGCCCGACATAGAGGCATCGCACACCCCCTATGCTTCACTGATGAAGTAATGGATCATGAATTCCCAGAAGGGTTTAAACCCGTTAACATTTAATCATATGATGGTACAACGGACCCCACGGTATGGATTAAAGATTTCCTTCTCCACATTCACATGGCCCGCGGCGATGATCTACACGCCATCGAGTACATCCCACTAAAGCTAAAAGGACCGTCTCGACACTAGCTGAATAGCCTGCCGGAAAACTCCATTGGCAGTTGGGAGAACCTAGAAGACACATTCCTTGAAAACTTCCAGGGCACTTATGTGCGACCACCGGATGCTGATGACTTAAGTCACATAACCCAACAGCCCAGAGTGTCAGCTATGAAATTGTGGACTCGGTCCCTAACTAAAAAGAACCAAATTGTCGACTGTCCGGATGCCGAAGCCCTAGCGGCCTTTAAGCATAACATCCGCAAGGAGTGGCTCGCCCGACACCTTGGTCAAAAGAAACCAAAGTCCATGGCAGCCCTCATGACACTCATAACCCGCTTTTGTGCGAGCGAGGACAGCTGGCTGGCTCATAGCAACAACACATCAAGAAATCCTGGCACTTCAGATGCCAGAGATAGCAACGGCAAGCCTCGACGCAATAGACATAAGCGTCGCAACAATGGTGACAACGCCAAAGACACGTCAGTCAATGCTGGATTCAGTGGCTCTAAGTCTGGTCAGCAGAAAAAGCCATTCAAAAGAAACAATCTGGGCCCATCCAGTTTGGACCGCATACTCGATAGCTCGTGTCAAATTCACGGCACCCCGATAAACCAGCCAACCACACCAACAGAGAATGCTGGGTGTTCAAACAGGCCGGCAAGTTGAATGCCGAAAATAAGGAAAATGGGTTGCATAGCGATGACGACGAGGAGCCCCGGCCGCCAAACACAGGAGGACAGAAGAAATTTCCTCCCCAGGTGAAAACGGTGAACATGATATACGCAACCCATATTCCCAAGCGGGAACGGAAGCGTGCACTAAGGGACGTCTATGCGATGGAGCCAGTCGCCCCAAAATTCAACCCATGGTCTTCTTGTCCGATCACTTTCGATTGCAGGGACCATCCTACCAGTATCCGTCATGGTGGTTCGGCCGCATTGGTCCCCGACCCCATCATTGACGGATTCCACCCCACACGAGTCCTCATGGACGGTGGTAGCATCCTGAACCTGCTTTATCAGGACACAGTGCACAAAATGGGCATCGATCCCTCAAGGATCAAAGCCACGAAAATCACCTTTAAAGGTGTCATACCAGGTGTAGAGGCCTGTTGTACGGGCTCAATCATACTGGAAGTAGTCTTCGGATCTCCGGATAACTTCCGAAGCGAGGAGCTAATCTTCGATATCGTCCCCTTCTGTAGTGGTTATCATGCACTACTAGGACGAACCACATTTGCTCGATTCAATGCGGTACCACACTATGCATACCTCAAGCTCAAGATGCCAGGACCTCGCAGGGTTATAACAGTCAATGGAAACACAGAACGTGGTACCACACTATCCGTACAGAAGAGCACACTGCGGACTTCGCAGCAGAAGTACAGAGCAGCCTTCTTAGGCAGACCTCTAATTCGGCAATAAAGCCTCCGGACACCGTAAAGCGAGTCCAGAGTACCCTGCAACAGGATCGTCCGGCACGTCCAGAGCTCACCTAGCAATTCGGCCTCCGTCCTAGTCCCAGCCAAGCGGTGAATTTTTTTCCGCGCGTACATAATTACGCACTTAAAATACCATGGGCATAGGCGGAGGCACAACCATAATGCGGTCCACAATGCGGCTCAACCGCCCCAGGACCCGTATACCTTCACACTTTTCTTTCTTTCAGGTCCCTATTTTCCGGAGGATCTTCTAATAGTCCGATTACCGGACCCAGCACGGGACAGAGACACCAAGGAGGCAAGGAGCTTTGTTGTACAAGGGAATCCCCAGGTGGTCTCTGATAACGATCGCTATACCTGTTTTACATACCCATACGCAGCTCACTCTTGGTTAGGACATGTCAAATAGTCCTACTCCGCTTATTGCACTACTTGTATACATACGCCTTGACGTATCATTCGAATAAAAATGGAAAATAATGTACAACGTCAGCTTATTATTGCATTTATTTCTCCTTCTTTACTTACATATTTATTTATCACAAATCGCATCCGTACATTCTGGTACATTCAGTTTGCCAGGAGCTTTCGTGTACCCCATAACACGGCAGGAAAAAGTCCGAACGCTTTTGACAGTGCGACACCCCAAACTTATAACACTATATGCATCAGCTCCGAATCATGTCCTGGGTCAATAGTTGGGTTTGCCCGGCTCCCATGTTTTGGTACCTTACGTTCCGCTATATCGGCTAAGGTAGCGCAGGGAGAACTACTGCGATTGTGTCCGGGTTCTTCCGGACGAGCACCTCAGTAGAGAAAGCCGAAAACTAACTGTCATGATGCGGTGAGAGCTGGTCGCTGTTCGAGATGTCTCAAATCCTTACAATTTTTTTCCTCTTTGGGTGAGGAATCAGCCTTGTCCGATTTAGGCGTGTATAGTGCCCCAAGTTCGGCTTTCCGAATACAAGGGGCTACACCGAAATTTAAAATTATAATCTTCTATGGCTAAGTGAGAGTGATAAAGCTATATAGTCCGATTGCCTTGTTCGTTGCGCTAAACACCTCCTTAAAGGACCAAATTTTTTGATAAAGAGTGTTTATATTTATCCCGAACACCCCAGTACTAGTTACGTGGGGGTAGAAGCCAACAACTGGCCAAATTTCAGATTTTATAAACGTCCGCACAAAAGGTAATATTTTAAATCAACAAGCGTTTTATAGCGCGCACTCGTTTTAATATTACAGGATCAAATGAGTACATTCATTCAAATATTACATCCTTCGCACACTCCTCCACCACAAGGCGGGCACCCTTTAGGACACTGTCATAATACTTCTCGGGGTTGCAGTGCTCCTTGCCCTTCGGCGGCCCCTCCGTCACTAGCTTCTCGGCGTCCATTTTTGCCCAGTGCACTTTCGCGTGGGCGAAGGCCCGACGAGCACCTTCAATACAGACTGACCGCTTTATGGCTTCAAGCCTCGGGCAGGCATTCACAAGCTGCTTCACCAGGCCAAAGTAGCTGCTGGGCAGGGGCTCGGCAGGCCACATCCGGACTATGAGGTCCTTCATGGCCAGTCAGCTGCCTTCTGCAGTTCAACTATTTGCTTCAGCTGGTCACTCAAGGGCATCAGCTGTTCGGCCCCAATATACTGGGACCAGAACAACTTCTCCGTCGAGCTCCCTTCTTTAGCTCGGCAGAACACTGCGGCATCAGATATGCTGCGCGGCAGATCTGCGAATGCTCCTGGAGAGCTCCAAGTTCGGGTAAGTAAAAAGAAAGCCTCCTTCACATGCTTGCTTTGCATATTGAATGTCTTACCCGCCGCAATCTTCTTGGCCGCTTGAACCTCCTGGAGGGCCTTTTGGCCTTCGGGCTTGGCATCCTTTGCACTCTGGAGAGCCTTCGCAAGCTCGGACTCTTGCGTCTTAGAGTCACGCTCCAGGGACTCGTATTTCTTGATGAAATCCCGGAGCTCTTGCTGGACCTCATCAACCCGAGCCTCTTGCTTCTCGTGCTCAGTGCGCTCCTTGGCCGCTTTGTCATCGGCCTCGGTCAGCGCCTTCTTAAGGGCCGCCACTTCGGTCGTGGCCCCTATTAAAGTTCATGATGTTTTCATGAGCTCAAACCATTTTTTTCTTTATCAATATACAGACATGGTACTATGTACCTTTATTCTCCTCGAGCTGCCTCTTCACGAGGCCGAGCTCTCCCTCGGTCTGCTCCAAGTCCCGCTTCAGTCCGGAGACCTCCATAGTGCGAGCGGCAGCGGCCAGCAGCGACGCCTGCTTATTCACATAGACATATTCTAATTAGACTCATGTGGATGTTATTTGATCCTCTGTTTGGCCTTTCTTTCCGAACACCGAACAGAGCATCAGGGGCTACTGTCTATGCTGTGATATTTTCTCATAATTTGATTACTTACCTCAAAGCCTGTTAGGAGGCTGGTACAGGCTTCGGTCAATCCGCTTTTGGCGGACCGAACCTTCTCAATCACCATACTCATAAGAGTACGATGTTCTTCATCAATGGAAGCGCCTTGAAGTGCTTCCAGCAAGTTGTCCAATGCCTCTAGATGGACAGAGGTCATCGGCACAGGCGGCTCACCCCCCTTAGTGAGGGGCTGCCTGTTGGGGAACGTTGCAGAAAATTAAAATTTTTCCTACGGTTTCACCAAGATCCATCTATGAGTTCATCTAAGCAACGAGTCAAGGGAGAGAGTTTGCATCTACATACCACTTGTAGATCACGAGCGGAAGCTTGCCAAGGGGATGGTGATGATGGAGTCGTACTCGAACGTGATTCGGATCACCGATGTCCAAGTGCTGAACGGACAGCACCTCCGCGTTCAACACACGTACGGGACGGGGACGTCTCCTCCTTCTTGATCTAGCAAGGGGGAAGGAGAGGTTGAGGAAGACTGCTCCAACGGCAGCACGACGGCGTGGTGTAGTTGGTGCAGCAGTACTCCGACAGGGCTTCGCCGAGCACGTACGGAGGAGGAGAGGTGTTGGGGAGGGAGGGGCTGCGCCTTGAGTTGTGGTGTGTTGCAGCCCTCCCCTCACCCCTCTATATATAGGGGAAAGGGCAAGGGGGGCCGGCCCTCTAGGGAAAACCCTAGGGGGGCGGCGGCCAAGGGGTGGGGGCTTGCCCCCCAAGCAAGGGGGGTGCGCCCCCTTTAGGGTTTCCCCCCCAACCCTAGGCGCATGGGCCCAAGGGGGGGGCACCAAGCCCACTAGGGGCTGGCTGCTATCCCTACGCAGCCCAAGTGCCCCCCGGGAGGGGTGGTCCCTCCCGGTGGACCCCCGGAACCCTTCCGTTGGCCCCGGTACAATACCGATAAGCCCCCGAAACTTTCCGGTGTCTGTATAACAACTTCCCTTATATAAAACTTCACCTCCGGACTATTCCGGAACTCCTCGTGACGTCCGGGATCTCATCCGGGACTCCGAACAACATTCGGTAGTCACATACTAGTCTTCCTAACAATCCTAGCGTCACCGAACCTTAAGTGTGTAGACCCTACGGGCTCGGGAGACATGCAGACATGACCGAGACCACTCTCGGGCAATAACCAACGGCGGGGTCTGGATACCCATGTTGGCTCCCACATGCTCCTCGATGATTTCATCGATTGAACCACGATGTCGAGGATTCGATCAAACCCTGTATACAATTCCCTTTGTTAATCGGTACGTTACTTGCCCGAGACTCGATCGTCGGTATCCCAATACCTTGTTCAGTCTCGTTACCGGCAAGTCACTTTACTCGTACCGTAATGCATGATCCCGTGGCCAACACCTTGGTCACCTTGAGCTCATTATGATGATGCATTACCGAGTGGGCCCAGAGATACCTCTCTGTCATACGGAGTGACAAATCCCAGTCTCGATCCGCATAAAACAATAGATACTTTCGGAGATACCTGTAGTGCACCTTTATAGTCACCCAGTTACGTTGTGACGTTTGATACACACAAAGCACTCCTACGGTATCCAGGAGTTACACGCTCTCATGGTCAAAGGAAGAGATACTTGACATTGGCAAAGCTCTAGCAAACGAACTACACGATCTTTGTGCTATGCTTAGGATTGGGTCTTGTCCATCACAACATTCTCCTAATGATGTGATCCCGTTATCAACGACATCCAATGTCCATAGCCAGGAAACCATGACTATCTGTTGATCACAACGAGCTAGTCAACTAGAGGCTTACTAGGGACATATTGTGGTCTATGTATTCACACGTGTATTATGATTTCCGGATAATACAATTATAGCATGAACAAAATACTATTATCATGAACAAAGAAATATAATAATAACACTTTTATTATTGCCTCTAGGGCATATTTCCAACAGTCTCCCACTTGCACTAGAGTCACTAATCTAGTTACATTGTGATGAATCGAACACCCATAGAGTTCTGGTGTTGATCATGTTTTGCTCGCGAGAGAGGTTTAGTCAACGGATCTGCGACATTCAGATCTGTATGTACTTTGCAAATTTCTATGTCTCCATCTTGAACATTTTCACGGATGGATTTGAAACGACGCTTGATGTGCCTGGTCTTCTTGTGAACCCTGGGCTCCTTGGCAAGGGCAATAGCTCCAGTGTTGTCACAGAAGAGTTTTATTGGCCCCGACGCATTGGGTATGACTCCTAGGTCGGTGATGAACTCCTTCACCCGAATAGCTTCATGCGCTGCTTCCGAGGCTGCCATGTACTCCGCTTCACATGTAGATCCCGCCACGACGCTCTGCTTGCAGCTGCACCAGCTTACTGCTCCACCATTCAACATATACACGTATCCGGTTTGTGACTTAGAGTCATCCAGATCTGTGTCGAAGCTAGCGTCGACGTAACCCTTTACGACGAGCTCTACGTCACCTCCATAAACGAGAAACTTGTCCTTTGTCCTTTTCAGGTACTTCAGGATATTCTTGACCGCTGTCCAGTGTTCCTTGCCGGGATTACTCTGGTATCTTGCTACCAAACTTACGGCAAGGTTTACATCAGGTCTGGTACACAGCATGGCATACATAATAGATCCTATGGCTGGAGCATAGGGGATGACACTCATCTCTTCTTTATCTTTTGCCGTGGTCGGTGACTGAGCTGAGCTCAATCTCACACCTTGTAACATAGGCAAGAACCCTTTCTTGGACTCATCCATTTTGAACTTTTTCAAAATCTTATCAAGGTATGTGCTTTGTGAAAGACCTATGAGGCATCTCGATCTATCTCTATAGATCTTGATGCCTAATATATAAGCAGCTTCTCCAAGGTCCTTCATTGAAAAACATTTGTTCAAGTAGGCCTTAATGCTGTCCAGAAATTCTATATTATTTCCCATCAAGAGTATGTCATCCACATATAATATGAGAAATGCTATAGAGCTCCCACTCACTTTCTTGTAAATGCAGGCTTCTCCATAAGTCTGCATAAACCCAAACGCTTTGATCATCTCATCAAAGCAAATATTCCAACTCCGAGATGCTTGCACCAGCCCATAAATGGATCGCTGGAGCTTGCATACTTTGTTAGCGTTCTTAGGATCGACAAAACCTTCCGGCTGCATCATATACAGCTCTTCCTTAAGATGCCCGTTAAGGAATGCCGTTTTGACGTCCATTTGCCATATATCATAATCATAGTATGCGGCAATTGCTAACATGATTCGGACGGACTTAAGCTTCGCTACGGGAGAGAATGTCTCGTCGTAGTCAATCCCTTGAACTTGTCGATAACCCTTAGCGACAAGTCGAGCTTTATAGATGGTGACATTACCATCCGCGTCCGTCTTCTTCTTAAAGATCCATTTGTTTTCTATCGCTCGCCGATCATCGGGCAAGTCAGTCAAAGTCCATACTTTGTTTTCATACATGGATTCTATCTCGGATTTCATGGCTTCTAGCCATTTGTTGGAATCTGGGCCCGCCATCGCTTCTTCATAGTTCGAAGATTCACCGTTGTCTAACAACATGATTTCCAGGACAGGGTTGCCGTACCACTCTGGTGCGGAACGTGTCCTTGTGGACCTACGAAGTTCAGTGGCAACTTGATCCGAAGTACCTTGATCATCATCATTGGTTTCCTCTTCAGTTGGTGTGGGCATCACAGGAACATTTTCCTGAGCTGCACCACTCTCCCGTTCGAGAGGTAGTACTTCATCGAGTTCTACTTTCCTCCCACTTACTTCTTTCGAGAGAAACTCTTTTTCCAGAAAGCATCCGTTTTTGGCAACAAAGATCTTGCCTTTGGATCTTAAGTAGAAGGTATACCCTACAGTTTCCTTAGGGTATCCTATGAAGACGCATTTTTCCGACTTGGGTTCGAGCTTTTCAGGTTGAAGTTTCTTGACATAAGCATCGCATCCCCAAACTTTTAGAAACGACAGCTTAGGTTTCTTCCCAAACCATAATTCATACGGTGTCGTCTCAATGGATTTAGACGGTGCCCTATTTAAAGTGAATGTAGCTGTCTCTAGAGCGTATCCCCAAAATGATAGCGGTAAATCGGTAAGAGACATCATAGACCGCACCATATCCAATAGTGTGCGATTACGATGTTCGGACACATCGTTTCGCTGAGGTGTTCCAAGCGGCGTGAGTTGTGAAACAATTCCACATTTCCTTAAGTGTGTGCCAAATTCGTGACTTAAATATTCTCCTCCATGATCTGATCATAGGAACTTTATCTTTCGGTCACGTTGATTCTCCACCTCATTCTGAAATTCCTTGAACTTTTCAAAGGTCTCAGACTTGTGTTTCATTAAGTAGACATACCCATATCTACTTAAGTCATCAGTTAGAGTGAGAACATAACGATATCCTCTGCGAGCCTCAACGCTCATTGGACCGCACACATCGGTATGTATGATTTCCAACAAGTTGGTTGCTCGCTCCATTGTTCCGGAGAACGGAGTCTTGGTCATTTTGCCCATGAGGCATGGTTCGCATGTGTCAAACGATTCATAATCAAGAGACTCCAAAAGTCCATCAGCATGGAGCTTCTTCATGCGCTTGACACCAATGTGACCAAGGCGGCAGTGCCACAAGTATGTGGGACTATCGTTATCAACTTTACATCTTTTGGCATCTACACTATGAACATGTGTAATATTACGCTCGAGATTCATTAAGAATAAACCATTGACCATCGGAGCATGACCATAAAACATATCTCTCATATAAATCGAACAACCATTATTCTCAGACTTAAATGAGTAGACATCTCGTATTAAACGAGATCCAGATACAATGTTCATGCTCAAACTTGGCACTAAATAACAATTATTAAGGTTCAAAACTAATCCCGTAGGTAAATGTAGAGGCAGCGTGCCGACGGCGATCACATCGACTCTGGAACCATTCCCGACGCGCATCGTCACCTCGTCCTTTGCCAGTCTCCGTTTATTCCGCAGCTCCTGCTGTGAGTTACAAATATGAGCAACGGCACCGGTATCAAATACCCAGGAGTTACTACGAGTACTGGTAAGGTACACATCAATTACATGTATATCAAATATACCTTTGGTGTTGCCGGCCTTCTTATCCGCTAAGTATTTGGGGCAGTTCTGCTTCCAGTGACCCTTCCCCTTGCAATAAAAGCACTCAGTCTCAGGCTTGGGTCCATTCTTTGACTTCTTCCCGGCAACTGGCTTACCGGGCGCGGCAACCTCCTTGCCGTCCTTCTTGAAGTTCTTCTTACCCTTGCCCTTCTTGAACTTAGTGGTCTTATTGACCATCAACACTTGATGTTCTTTCTTGATTTCAGCCTCTGCTGACTTCAGCATCGAGAACACTTCAGGAATGGTCTTTTCCATCCCCTGCATGTTGTAGTTCATCACAAAGCTCTTGTAGCTTGGTGGGAGCGACTGAAGGATTCTGTCAATGACTGCCTCATCAGGGAGGTTAATATTCAGCTGGGTCATACGGTTGTGCAACCCAGACACTTGAGTATGTGCTCACTGACAGAACTATTTTCCTCCATCTTACAACTATAGAACTTGTTGGAGATGTCATATCTCTCGACCCGGGCGTGAGCTTGAAAAACTAGTTTTAGCTCTTCGAACATCTCATATGCTCCGTGATGCTCAAAACGCTTTTGGAGCCCCGGTTCTAAGATGTAAAGCATGCCACACTGAACGAGGGAGTAATCATCAGCACAAGACTGCCAAGCATTCATAATGTCTTGGTTCTCTGGGACGGGAGCGTCACCTAGCGGTCCTTCTAGGACATATTGTTTCCTGGCAGCTATGCGGATGATCCTCAGGTTCCGGACCCAGTCCGTATAGTTGCTGCCATCATCTTTCAGCTTGGTTTTCTCTAGGAACGCGTTGAAGTTCATGTTGACATGAGTGTTGGCCATTTGATCTACAAGACATATTTGCAAAGGTTTTAGACTAAGTTCATGATAATTAAGTTCTAATCAAATTATGATCTCCCACTCAGATTTGACATCCCTTTGGTCATCTAAGTGTTACACGATCCGAGTCGACTGGCCCATGTGCGATCATCACGTGAGACGGACTAGTCATCGTCGGTGAACATCTTCATGTTGATCGTATCTTCCATACGACTCGTGTTCGACCTTTCGGTCTCCGTGTTCCGAGGCCATGTCTGCACATGCTAGGCTCGTCAAGTTAACCCTAAGTGTTTTCGTTGTGTAAAACTGTCTTACACCCGTTGTATGTGAACGTAAGAATCCATCACACCCGATCATCACGTGGTGCTTAGAAGCGACGAACTGTAGCAACGGTGCACAGTTAGGGGAGAACACTTCTTGAAATTTTGTAAGGGATCATCTTATTTACTACCGTTGTCCTAAGTAAACAAGATGCATAAACATAATAAACATCACATGCAATTATATAGTTGTGACATGATATGGCCAATATCATATAGCTCCATTGATCTCCATCTTCGGGGCTCCATGATCATCTTGTCACCGGCTTGACACCATGATCTCCATCATCATGATCTCCATCATCGTGTCTTCATGAAGTTGTCACGCCAACGACTACTTCTACTTCTATGACTAACGCGTTTAGCAATAAAGTAAAGTAAGTTACATGGCGTTCTTCAATGACACGCAGGTCATACAAAAATAAAGACAACTCCTATGGCTCCTGCTGGTTGTCATACTCATCGACATGCAAGTCGTGAATCCTATTACAAGAACATGATCTCATACATCACAATTCATCATTCATCACAACTTCTGGCCATATCACATCACATGAGCAATCACTGCAAAAACAAGTTAGACGTCCTCTAATTGTTGTTGCATCTTTTACGTGGCTGCAATTGGGTTCTAGCAAGAACGTTTTCTTACCTACGAATAACCACAACGCGATTTTGTCAACTTCTATTTACCCTTCATAAGGGCCCTTTTCATCGAATCCGCTCCAACTAAAGTGGGAGAGACAGACACCCGCCAGCCACCTTATGCAACTAGTGCATGTTAGTCGGTGGAACCGGTCTCACGTAAGCGTACATGTAAGGTTGGTCCGGGCCGCTTCATCCCACAATACCGCTGAAGCAAGAAAAGACTAGTAGAGGCAAGCAAGTTGACAAGATCCACGCCCACAACAAAATCGTGTTCTACTCGTGCAAAGAGAACTACGCATAAACCTGGCTCATGATGCCACTGTTGGGGAACGTTGCAGAAAATTAAATTTTTTCCTACGGTTTCACCAAGATCCATCTATGAGTTCATCTAAGCAACGAGTCAAGGGAGAGAGTTTGCATCTACATACCACTTGTAGATCATGAGCGGAAGCTTGCCAAGGGGATGGTGATGATGGAGTCGTACTCGAACGTGATTCGGATCACCGATGTCCAAGTGCTGAACGGACAGCACCTCCGCGTTCAACACACGTACGGGACGGGGACGTCTCCTCCTTCTTGATCCAGCAAGGGGGAAGGAGAGGTTGAGGAAGATTGCTCCAGCGGCAGCACGACGGCATGGTGTAGTTGGTGCAGCAGTACTCCGACAGGGCTTCGCCGAGCGCGTACGGAGGAGGAGAGGTGTTGGGGAGGGAGGGGCTGCGCCTTGAGTTGTGGTGTGTTGCAGCCCTCCCCTCACCCCTCTATATATAGGGGAAAGGGCAAGGGGGGCCGGCCCTCTAGGGAAAACCCTAGGGAGGGGCGGCGGCCAAGGGGTGGGGGGCTTGCCCCCAAGCAAGGGGGGTGCGCCCCCTTTAGGGTTTCCCCCCCAACCCTAGGCGCATGGGCCCAAGGGGGGGGGGCGCCAAGCCCACTAGGGGCTGGCTCCTATCCCTACGCAGCCCAAGTGGCCCCCCGGGAGGGGTGGTCCCTCCCGGTGGACCCCCGGAACCCTTCCGGTGGCCCCGGTACAATACCGATAAGCCCCCGAAACTTTCCGGTGTCTGTATAACAACTTCCCTTATATAAAACTTCACCTCCGAACTATTCCGGAACTCCTCGTGACGTCCGGGATCTCATCCGGGACTCTGAACAACATTCGGTAGTCACATACTAGTCTTCCTAACAATCCTAGCGTCACCGAACCTTAAGTGTGTAGACCCTACGGGCTCGGGAGACATGCAGACATGACCGAGACCACTCTCGGGCAATAACCAACAGCGGGGTCTGGATACCCATGTTGGCTCCCACATGCTCCTCGATGATTTCATCGGTTGAACCACGATGTCGAGGATTCGATCAAACCCTGTATACAATTCCCTTTGTCAATCGGTACGTTACTTGCCCGAGACTCGATCGTCGGTATCCCAATACCTTGTTCAGTCTCGTTACCGGCAAGTCACTTTACTCGTACCGTAATGCATGATCCCGTGGCCAACACCTTGGTCACCTTGAGCTCATTATGATGATGCATTACCGAGTGGGCCCAGAGATACCTCTCCATCATACGGAGTGACAAATCCCAGTCTCGATCCGCATAAAACAATAGATACTTTCGGAGATACCTGTAGTGCACCTTTATAGTCACCCAGTTACGTTGTGACGTTTGATACACCCAAAGCACTCCTACGGTATCCAGGAGTTACACGCTCTCATGGTCAAAGGAAGAGATACTTGACATTGACAAAGCTCTAGCAAACGAACTACACGATCTTTGTGCTATGCTTAGGATTGGGTCTTGTCCATCACATCATTCTCCTAATGATGTGATCCCGTTATCAACGACATCCAATGTCCATAGCCAGGAAACCATGACTATCTGTTGATCACAACGAGCTAGTCAACTAGAGGCTTACTAGGGACATATTGTGGTCTATGTATTCACACGTGTATTATGATTTCCGGATAATACAGTTATAGCATGAATAAAAGACTATTATCATGAACAAAGAAATATAATAATAACACTTTTATTATTGCCTCTAGGGCATATTTCCAACACTGCCTACCTAAATCCGGAACCACTGGAGGTTCCGGCGCAGTATCCAGCTGGGGGCCAGACTTGTTGCGTCCCCCGTCCTTAGCATCCATGGGGGTCTTCCCTCCCATGTGCCCGGCGTCTGAGATTTCTCCTTGGGGCGTCTCCAGAACTGTCTCCCCCTGGCCCGGTATCCTCTGAGATAACACCTCGGTGTCGTCCGCGGGCCAGGGGGAGGTGGCCGTCGGAATTGAATCGCTGTTCATCATCGACTGGCCCAAAGACCCATCCAAGGAGGATACGTCGATGTGGGCTTTGGCCAGACTGCACGAGTATGATTTTCATGATAAGGAGCAATAAAGCAAACTGTACCGGAAGTATTATAGTGTCCGGATACTTATGACTTCGCCACGGGCTTGTCCCTGGGCAACCACTCCTCATCGCTGTAGGTGGCTGTGGTGGAGTGGTCCAGAGGGAGGGTATTTCCCTTCTTGGACCCTTCGGCCTCCCCAGATGGGGCGTCCTTCCTTTTCTTCTCCCCCTGGTTGCGGGAGGGATTTCCTCTTCCTCCTCCTCGTCTTCGTTGGAGGAGTGCGCCTCGGCGTCTTCGGACAATGAGTCTGATGCAACCTTGCGCCAGAGACCTTTCCTGGTCCCCGTGGCCTTCTTCTTGGCCTTCTTCTCCGGCACCTCATAGGGCGCCGGGAACATCATCTCAGTTAAGAGAGGTGATGCTTGATCTTCGGATAGCGGAGCCGGACAGTCAATCCACTCCTCTATCGCTATCCAGTCCTATTAAATTGGCATGGAGGCTTAGATTCCTCCCATGTATATACTGGGGAAAAGCGCATCTTGCAAAATGTAAAAACTTACCGGATTGGCGGGGCGCTTTGCGCTGAGTCCGCGATCTTCGGCTATGGGCGGTGGTACCTTGGTGGCCTTGAACAGCACCTTCCAGACGTCTTCGTGCGTCGTGTCGAAGAGCTCTCGTAGCATTTGGTGTTCGGCCAGGTTGAACTCCCAAAAGCCCATCTTTGACACGGGAGGATCCGGCGGAAGAGCATGACCTGGACCACGTTGACAAGCTTGATTTTCTTGCTTATCATATTTTTGATACAGGTCTGGAGTCCAGTCAGCTCCACCGACGAGCCCCAGGCTAGGCCCTTCTTTTTCCATGAGGTGAGCCGCATGGGGACACCGCATCGAAATTCAGGGGCCCGCCGCCCAGTTGGTGTCACGCGGCTCGGTGATGTAGAACCACCCCAATTGCCACCCCTTCACGGTCTCCACATAGGAGCCTTCGGGCCAGGTGACATTGGGCATCTTGCCCACCATGGCGCCTCCGCACTCCGCTTGCTACCCAACCACCACCTTCGGCTTCACGTTGAAGGTCTTCAGCCACAGTCCGAAGTGGGGCTTGATGTGGAGGAAGGCCTCGCACACGATGATAAACACCGAGATGTTGAGGATGATATTGCGGGCCAGATCATGGAAGTCCAGCCCGTAGTAAAACATGAGCCCGCGGACAAATGGGTGGAGGGGGAATCCCAGTCCACGGACAAAGTGAGAGAGAAACACTACCCTCTCCTGGGGCTCCGGGGTGGGGACGGTCTGCCCTTTGGTAGGGAGCTGATGCGTGATGTCTGCGGCCAGGTATCCGGCCTCCCGGAGCTTCGTAATGTCCTCCTCCTTAACGGAGGAGGCCATCCACTTGCCTCCCGCTCCGGACATGCTTGGAATGGCTTTGTAGAGAAGGTGAGAACTTGGGCGCTGGAGCTCGAGCTTGCGAGAATGGATGATCAGGGGAAGAAGAAGGCGTGGGTGAAAAAGAGGAATCCTTATCTCTTTATAAAGGCGGTAGAAACTGTGCGCCTCCCCACTTGCCCCGTAAAATCACTTATTCCCCAAGCGCCGCGTTGATGGCGCGGTTGGGTTACCCACACCCGTATTGATGAGAATCCCGTGATAAGGGGACACGACCTCTGCGTTGACAAGACGTGCCAAGGAAACTGCCTCGCAATATGTGCAGCTGCAGGTTGAGAAAGACGGCTTGAATAAAGACCGGGCCGTGGCGTGATGTCACGCTGTGAAAAGTTGTCAGCAGGTTAGATTTGTGGAATATTGTGCTCTCTACGGTGGTATGTGGAATTTTTTTTGCAGAGCCGGACACAATCCTCGTGTTCAAGATCTTCTATGGAGTATTCGGAGAAGGAACCCGCCTTGCAATGCCGAAGACAACCTGCACGCCGGACTCATTGTCATTGAAGCCTGGTTCAGGGGCTATTGAGGGAGTCCTGGATTAGGGGGTCCTCGGATAGCCGGACTATATACTTTTGCCGGACTATTCGACTATGAAGATACAAGATTGAAGACTTTGTCCCGTGTCCGGGTGGGACTCTACTTTGCGTGGAAGGCAAGCTTGGCAATTTGGATGTGTAGATCTCCTTCTCTGTAACCGACTCTGTGTAACCCTAGCCCCCTCCGGTGTCTATATTAATCGGAGGGTTTAGTACGTAGGACAACAAAAATCATAATCATAGGCTAGATTCTAGGGTTTAGCCTCTACGATCTCGTGGTAGATCAACTCTTGTAATACTCATATCATCAAGATCAATCAACCAGGAAGTAGGGTATTACCTCCATCGAGAGGGCCCGAACCTGGGTAAACATCATGTCCCCCACCTCTTGTTACCATTAGCCTTATACACACAGTTCGGGAACCCCTACTCTAGATCCGCAGGTTTTGACACCGACACCTACCCAAACGGACAGAATCCGGGCAAAACGGAGGTCCGCTTGGGGTCATGCGTTGGAGTTGGCCTTACAAGTGGGACCGCAGTTGAGGAAACCGACTATCGGCAAACCCCCACCTCGCCCACCGCGCGATGGCTGAGTTAGAGAAACGACGAGGTTGAAGAGATTGCTCTAGCACGGACTGCAAGAAATATGGTGTCATATGGAAGTCATGCTGCTGGCGTGTGCCGTACTCGTGGACGTGAATGCTTGTTCTGGCCCATGCCACCCTACTACTCCTACTACTTATATAGTACTAGTAGTATCGAGGATTCGAGGTGTTTGTTATGTACAACGAACACATTAACATATGGCCCACCTCACACTGTGGCCAAATTTCCTGGAGTCTGTGCTAGGTTAAAAAGTGTTCTTTGTGAGGGTGGGTGGGTGGTCACAAGTTTAAAACTTGTTGTATTACATATACGTAGACGTAGAGATAGTGCAGCAGTTCTGAAAGTTTGAACCCAAACATCAGAATGCAATTTCTACTGGACTCATCCGAGGACCTAGGATGATGGGATTCACAGCTATAGTAAAAACACCCGCCCGATGCGTGAAGCATGTGAAGCTAGTACAAATAGTGTACTACTATTGTTGATTGGCCTCATCCGATAGCCTGTTGCAATGCACGTACAATTATGCATTCGGAAAATATTTTTTTGCCTCGTCGCATCACTCACTCAGAGAAGCGACTCGAAAGCCATTCATAAGTTTAGTAAGTTTATCGCATGCATATCATTTTATTACATACAACAAGTCATCAACCCACAACAACAACGAGGATACATTATAAATACTAAAGTTTTCATCACACAACAAATAACAAGCAATGAAATGAACTTCAACTCAACCAATCCTCGATGTTGGAAACGCTTGCTTTGAACCACAAGTGATTCTCTGGGACGTGCCATCTATTGTCAATCTCGAGACCAATGCAGGACTGATCATCCAGGCTGAAGCGGCCTACTATATCAGTACCAGGGTAGGGAAACACCCAAATGTCCGAGGTATAGATACGTTTGCTTCTCATAAATGGTAGTAACATTGTGTCAACAAGAGTTGGATCGCCTTTCACCATCATTGGATAGTTTTGTCCAAGGAAGAGCAAGTTTTCTCCAAGACTATCAATACTGTACTAGGGAGAAGGTGTTGGCGCTAGCACACTAGTATCCATCCCGAATACCATGCAACGAGTGTTGGAATAGGTTCGGAGAGTGCGACCATGGGAGACAACACGTGCTCCCTCAGTAGTAACAAACTCAGTGCGCTGTATACAGGCAAGAAGAGGTGATCCATTGGAATTAGTTGCCAGGCGCCACTGAGTATATAAGTTCTTCTCGTCCTCGTGCTCGTGATCATCACCATCGTCATCTCCCCCTTGTTTATAATTTTTTCAAGTATAGGTGGTGGAATGTTCAAAGGGCCTTGGAAACACAAGACGAAGGTTAATTAGTAAAGGGAAACTTGCTAACCCGCATGCATGTGGATGAAACAATTATAATTACGGTGGAAGACAAACATACTAAAACTACAAGGATCCCATGAAAAAATAGTGCCATGAGTGGTGGAAGCAAACACAAGACCCTCGTATTGAATTGCATCATAGTACACATCCGTGTATAGAAACTGATTTTTGAGCAATATCCATTGAGTCGAACCACAAAGGACGGAAACAAGCTTGTCGAAGATAGCAACAACTTCATAGTTCTTGTAATTTCAAGAGCGGTTGGGAACTCGACAAATTGCTATCTTCCATAGAAGACAATCACCATGATCGTATTTGAACGTGCGTAGAATACCGGTGTGCTCAACCTCTGGGCAGTCTGCTGAGATTTTTCAAAGTGGAACCCGGTGATGAGTGTACACATTCGCAAGTTCCCACTCGCAGTTGTACCCAATATAAACAACCCAATCTCCATTTGCGTCTGCCCAATCCTTGCCCTCAAGCGATGGCATCTTAACATCTTATGTATCATTATCAAGCATCATCAACTTGCACAAGGCGAGGCCTCCATCGTCCCCGCGCCAGTCATCAGGGTCATGACGTAGAAGATAGGGGAGATCGAACCGCTCCTGGACCCTTGGGTTCCTTGTAATGATGTTATTAGTTGAGTCGAGAATGGTCTTGAACGAACGTGCAATGCTAGCTGAGGTGATGACATCGCACCGATCAATGAGTTCCTCCACCACGTCATCTTTTAGATCAGGGCAAGAATAACGGGGTTGTTTCTGGCCTGTTCCCTCCATGGAGAAGATGATTGAACAATGGAAGAAGGAAGGGTGAAGGAAAATGGAGGAGGGAGGAAGAGCGTGCGACAGCAGTTCCAAATCAAGAGGGAAAGGCGAAGAGTCGGTGTACGGTTGCCAGTTTGCCACGGTACACGAAGAGGTGCCCCGGCCTACACGTCTGTTCGGAAATACTAGTAGAAAAGGACTCACCGTTGTTTCACTGACATGTTGGAACGGGACCACATGTCAATGAAACATGGTGTGTAATTTCTCGTGCAAAATCCGATCTGGCCACGTTGGCCCGAGGTGCCGCATTAGTTATTTTTTTGAAAGTTTTCCGCGTTAGTTATCGACCTTTATTTTTTTAACATACAATCTGAATGGATAGCTCCCGTGGTCATCACACGTGAGCGGATATATAGGTGGGCTAGCTGGGCAGGCGGTTGAGCAGGCGGCAACAATCTGAGTGCTAAAAGGATTGATCCAATGCTTGGTTTTGTTTGGATTTTCCAACTATGACCATTGGATAGAGTGAATCAATGGCTTATGTTCAAATTTATTCTCATACTATAGAATATTTGATTCAGCTGTTGTGTTTCTACCGTCCAATATTCGCGTGTGGTTGTTTCTAGAGTAAAAAAGGAGGTACTAGTACTTACTGTGGGAAAGGTGAAGTGATGGTTGATTCTCCCGAGCAACTTATTACTATGGGAATATGGGAGTAGCAGCGGATTCAAGGAACAGAGAAATGATGGTTGCTTCGTCCGAGCAACTTACTGTGGCGAAGGTGGGGCTCTGTGATTTGACTGCTCACTAGTCATTACTACTGTGGCGCAACGACCGGGGTGAATCTTTCCCCACAGTTGTGTTGTCCACTCAATATTGCTGCATGGCAGGTGGAGCCAGATGAAGGATGTCCAACATGTCGGCAAAACAAAGTTGAATTGTTTCTGGCATTGCTATCAATCCTTCAGGATTTGTTTATATGTACGCATAATATTAATGAAATTGTACTGTGATGCTATGAAGGTTTCAACTTTGGTTCCCGCAGGAAAAAAAGGTTTCAACTTAGGATTCATGTGTCTTGCCTCAAGATTATCTCGTTACAACATTCCATCAAATACAAATGAAACTGTCGGCGTTCTGGGAATGAGGGTCCCCAGACTTGCCTGCCTGCGACCTGCGGCGTGGCTCAAGGGGCAGCCTAGCACAGCCCATCTTCATCAGCACGAGCTCAAGACCCTAGTGAGGGGCCAAGCCTCGCGGGGTGGACGACAAGAAGCTTCCTCAGGCACGGCCTCGTCAGGCTGGCTCGCGAGGAGGCGGAGAGATCAAGGCGGGGTACCTCACGAGGTGCCCATGACGCAAGCCATGACGACCAAGGGCGCCAGGCGGGCACCTGCCCGCATAGTGTCCTCCTTTCCTCTTTGGTGCAAAGGGAGCAAGCGCAGGCGAGAGCATCAGGCAAAGGCATCCATTTCTGTGCAATAAGACCAAGACCGCCGCAACGGCAGGAAGAAAGTCATTGTGGAGCCCAAGCCGGCATCACCACCAGAGCCTTTGAGAGGCGAGGACCAACTTTAGTCAGGATAAGTGTACTAGATGTTCCCCTTCAAAATGGCCAATTGTTGGCGCCCTTCCCGCTCAATATTTGGGAAGAGGCCCATGGCCTTTCCGTATAAATAGGACGAGCCACCCACAAGGTAGAGGGGATCGGAGGATGGAGGATCATCATCTAGAAACCAGCAGAGAAAGAACAGACCCTCGCGAGGCTGTTCTTCCTTGTATTGTTCATCATCAGCCCAAGAGGCAATCCACCACACCACAAAGTAGAGTAGGGTATTACACCACAATGGTGGCCCGAACTAGTATAAACCCCGTGTCTCTTGTGTTGTTCCTTTCATAGCTTAGATCCTAGCGAGGCGGTGAGGTGCAGGTAGGTAGAGGGCGAAATCTCCGCGCGCACCCCAGTTTTCGAATCTAGAGGGTCTGCCGGAACCCGAAATCCGACATTTGGCGCACTGGGTAGGGGTGCGCCGGAATTCATCTTCCGCCGCCCTGTTCTTCACCGACCATCGCATCCATGTTAGACGCTCGTCGGGCCCGCGCCGAGCGCCGAGCCGCTCTCGCTTCCCGCGTCGCCCAGACGGCCCCCGTCGGCAGCCGCCCTTGCCGTTCCCCGTCGCCTGTTGTCAACGCCGCCACCGGCCCGACAGGGAACGAGCAGCAAGCATCGTCCCAGCAGCCGTCCGTGAGGCAAGATGGCCGCACTGCTACTCCCTCACTCACCCCAGCTAGTTCTTCGTCCCGCGCACTCCGCGCGCCCATGGAGGCTCTAGCTGCGCTCATCGCGGCAAACGAGCTCTTGTGCTACCGCCCAATCGACGATGTCTACGAAGAGTGGCTCGACCGCGTCACCAAGCTCGTCTGCGCCGCATGGGGCTCCCCCGCACCATCCATCTCGCTGCACCGCGCCCCGCCCTGCACGGGCGATGAAGTTCCGAGGGTGCCTCAGCTGCCTCCCCGTCAAGAAGGCGCCCTGGCCCCAAGGCGCGTGGCCCCTGGGCGGAACCCACTCCATATAGCGCCAGCGCAGCAAGAGCGGAGTTGCCAAGAGGTCCCTCGCCCCCAAGAAGCCGCCCGAGTGCTCCCTGCTCCGACCTGTCACGACCACGCTCCTGTTCCAGCACGCCAAGACCCCGCACTGCTCCCAGCTGCAGCGCATGGGGACCCGCAAGACCAAGCTCTTCGTCACCAAAGGCCTCCCGTGGCCACCGCAGGCTGCCGCGCCTTCACCGCCGAGTTGCGCAGCGTCACGTGGCCCGACAAGTTCAAGCCAGACTTGCCTCCTCGCTACGACGGCACGGCCGACCCTGCGGAGTTCCTCCAGCTCTATGAGCTGGGCATCCAAGCCGCCAACGGGGACAAGAAGGTCATGGCGAACTGGTTTCCCATGGCACTCAACGACGGGGCCCGCACCTGGCTCCTGAACCTGGCTCCTGGCACGATCTCCTCTTGGGACGAGATGCGCACCCGCTTCATCGCCAACTTCCAAGGTACTCGCGACCGGCCACCTACCGTGAGCGACATGCGCCGCATCAAGCAGCAACCATGGGAGACCCTGCAGAAGTACATCCAGCGCTTCGACAACACACACATCAAGATTCCCAAGGTGACCGAGGAGGCCATCATCTCAGGCTTCTCCGACAGTGTGCGCGACGTCAAGATGGAGGAGATGGCGGTGCATGAAGATCTGTGCACTTCCTTGGAGCTGTTCAACTTGGCGAACAAGTGCGCCAGGGCTGAGGAAGGGCGCCTTTCCCTCCTCGAGCTACCAGCCGCTGACCCAGAAGAGAAGAAATCCAAGGCCAAGGACGTGAAGCGCAAGGGGGATGCCGTGCTCGCGGCAGAACCAAACACCAAGCGGGGCAGAGATCAACCCGAGTCTTTCAAGGGCAGCCGATACTGTGTGTACCACGACCTCCACACCCACAACACCAACGAATGTCAAGAGGTCCGAGCCATGCGAGAAGGGAGGATAGGACAATGCCCCGACCGCAACGATCGAGGCTACGACCGAGGAGGAGGAAGGAACGTAGGACGCTGGGAAGACCGCGGCCCTCGCCAAGGGTGGCGCGACCGACCTCGCGAGGATCGCTGACAGGATCAGCCTCGCGAGGGAGACTGGAGGGATCAGCCTCGCGAGGATCATATGCAAGGAAACGCAGGCCTCCCTCCACTGCCGCAGCAGCCAAGGAGAAACGAGGACCATCATCAGGACGAGGGGGCTGGGGGCTTCCAGGAGCCGCGTGCGATCGCCTGCATCCTGGGCGGAGCTCAAGCCCCAGCCTCTCAACGCATCTTCAAGCAGTTCACCCGCGAAGTGGATGCAGTCCTCCCCAAGCTCGAAGCCACGCGCCCCCTCAGGTGGTCGGCGTGCGCCATCATGTTCAGCTCAGCGGATCAGCTCAAGTGCACGGCCACAGCCGGAGCCCTCCCGATGCTTTGCTCCCCAGTCATCAGCAACATGCAAGTCACCAGGACCCTCATCGACGGCGGGGCAGGGCTCAACGTCCTGTCCGTAGAGACATTCAACAATCTCCAAGTGCCTTACGATCAGCTTCAGCCAACCAAGCCTTTCTCCGGAGTCACCGATGGCTCCACGGTTCCGATTGGGCAGGTCCACCTCCCTGTCACCTTCGGGGCGCGCAACTACTACAGCACCGATGTCATCGACTTCGACGTCGCCCACATTTGCCTGCCATACAACGCCATCCTCGGGTACCCAGCTCTCGCCAAGTTCATGGCCGTGACTCATCACGGCTACAACGTCCTCAAGATGCCAGGAAGCGGCGGATTCATCACGGTGCCTTGTGAAGAAAGGGACGTAGTGTGCTCCCTGGAGCGAGCTTTTCAGGCTGCATCACTTGAAGACCCAGATCGCGGGAGCGGGAGGCTCCCTGAGACCGCTCCCAAGAAGAAGAAGACATCGCTAGGCCCGACCCCTCAAGAGGTAGGCCCCTCAGGGTCTGCGCTTGCTCAGGGGGCACCTCCTTCTGTCGCATAGGAAGGCGCGCCTGGCGCCCTCCTCAAGCAAGGCTCGGGGGCTCCCTCCTGGAGGGCCACCGACCTTGCTAAGGTCACGAGGGAGGCGCTCGGGCACCACTTGGAGGCGTGTTTCAAAGCACATTTCCCTCAGGAAGGAGCAAGGCAAGGAGGGCCAAACCCTCAGGAGTTCGTCAGTCAGATCACGCAGGAGTTGCAGGAGTCAAGAGTCACGAGTGGCAGCCGCCGCTTACCCGCTGCAGCTCCCCATCCAGGCGAGGATACTGGGCTGCGCGTCTGCAACGACATCCCAGGGCTCAACCGAGCCGTCTCTCAGGAGCGCTTCTGGCCCTCACGCGCGGGGCGCTGCGAAGGCCCACCCCACAGCTATGTTCGCATGCCCTACGGCTTGCCGAACATGTCCGCCACATACCAGCGCCTCAGGCGGAGCATCCTGGAGGCTCAGGAGGCCAGGCGTTCCGCAGACCTGGCGGAGATGGAGATGACCCACGAGGAGCCACCAGCGCCTCCGAAACCTCCCGAGGCTCCTGGGCCTGGGGGCTCGTGAGGATGGGCTTCCGCAGCCCATGACGTCTGCTACTTCAACACCCCTTCGTCTTCAACACTATTAGGTGACATCCTTCAAGTTTCATTTCCAGCTGGGAGCGCCCCCAGGGCTGCATTATTCCCAGGCCGCGTGGGTCCGTCCCTGCGGCATGTATCCCCTTTTTACTTTATGTTCCTAGCTTACTTTGTTGGGGGCGCCCCTCGGGCTACATCATCCCCAAGTCGCTTGGGCCAGACCCAGCGATGTCTGCCTTACCTGCATCTATCTAAATGAACTCGCTTCTTCGTGATTAACGTGCTTGACCTAGTTGCCCGCTCGACTGACACCAACCGATGGAGCTGCTCCCCAATGGAACGACGCTTGCGCTTGGGTCCGTCCCTGCAACACCGAAAAACCTGAATGGCTGAGCTCTGGCCGCGGCAGCCCCGCACAGCGCCACCTCGTTAGGCCTTCAGTGCCTCGTCACTTCTCCAAAGCAACCAACGGCTGACTGCCGCTTGTCATAGCGGACTCTTGATGTTCTTGTGGTGGGCCTGCAGGATCCCTTCAAGGAGCAGCGCCAAGCGAGGCCCTCACGGCGTCTTCTTCACCCTCGTCCGCGCGAACCGCTTGCACGTTAAAGGGGGGGTACCTGAGCATCCCGACTCATGGGCTCCTACTGGCTCTCCAGCCCTCACCCTCTGGTCTTGTCCATGGCATCGCGACCTGGCATACCAGCGACGGCTGAGACCCACTCGAGTGCCGGGAACCGAGGACGTAGAGCAGAAAGGGGAGAAAAGGCGAGAGGGAAGAGGCACGTGGGGACTTCGCCGGGCAACCCCTCGCTGGCCGATGCGCGGACCTAGTGCCACACCAGGAAGCGGTTCCTGACTCTCGAGATAAGTCACCCTCCGGAAACACTAGCTATCGCAACATCGTCTCTGCATCCAATGCAATCTCGTGTTAGCAACGTCGCGTTCCTTTCTCACCGAATGATGGCTGCTTGAGCGCTAAAGGGGACCTCCTGAGCATCGCGACTCAGGGGCTCTTACTGGACCCCGGGCCGCTCACCTCCTGGCCTTGACCACGACATCGCGACCTGGCATACCAGCGACGGCTGAAGCCGCCTTGGGACCGGGACCTGTCGGTGCAGAGCACCAAGCCCTCGTGAGGTTCGAAAGGAAGAACTAAGATAAGACGGAATAAGCATCTCGCACTACTTCATGGCAAGGACTTTATTAACAAACAGAGCCACATGCATCTTACAAGCCCCCATGGGGCGCCCTTTCCGATTCCTCGCAGGGAACAAAGGGAACAGGTCCTAGAGAACGCTAACTACGCGTGCCTCCGCAAAAGAAGCCATCATCAACAGTGGGCTCTCAGGCACCGGCGCCAACCTCATCCAGATCAGAGGCGGCGGCGGCCTAACGAGCCCGTCCTGCTCCGAGAATGGCACAGGCTCGGAGGCTCGTAGCTGTCGTCGCTCGTCTCCGGAGTCGCGAAGAGCTCGACGGAGTCGCTGGATCCTCCGGTGCCCCTGCCGCCTGAGGAGCTGCTGAGGGAGTGGACGGCGAGCCTGGTCCTCGCGGCGGCAGGGCCCCGACCACCTCTCTCAGGGCAGCACTCCAGCCGGCGTCCGTCCGTGTCGAAGACCTTGAAGAGCATCATCGAAGCGCTATCGTACTCCAGGTGGATCGCGAGGGCGCCCCTCATCCTGCAGACCCGGGCGATCTCGCCCCAGCCTCGAGTCATGAAGACTTTTCCCGGGGCGACGACCTCGAGCTCCGCTTCGGTCGCGAGGGTGTTGCAGCCGGCGTGCTGCAACCAGAGCTCCAAGTATCCCCCCTACGGCATCACGAAGGCGAAGGAAGGAGGAAGGCGAATCCAAGATTGAGGAGGCATGGCGGCGTGGAGCACAAACTCTCGGGAGGAGCCCTCGGCATGAACTCCAGGAGGGACAACACGCACCGCCGTGACCCGCCGGCGTCGAAGGTGGCGTCATCCATGGCGCTCGACATCAACTCCTGCAGGGCCCTCAAGGTGGGTGTACAAGGGCAGGGGAAACCCTGGCGGTGGCCGCTCGCACCAAGGCCTCGACACCTCCTGCCGGGCGCCCTCACCCCGACAGCATAGGGCTAGCCCTTTCTTCGGCGGAAGCAGGTGGGAACCCTCTCGGGGAGCCTTTCCCTTCTCTTTCGCGGAGAACCGGCAGATCGGAGCCATTGCGGCAAGATGGAGCAAGGATGGAGAAGAAGGAGAAGGAAGAAGAGATGGACTGGAAGGGCACGTGCCGTTCCGTACTTATAGCCGAAGGAGGCCAACCGTCGGCCTCCACGATCGCAGGTAATCATGACCCGCTTTGCATGCAGGGACTTGTCAATTCGTCCAGTCACCGAGGCGTCGTGGGGGAGCAGGGCCACCCACGACCAACCAACCGCCACGCGGCGCCCGAGGCCGCATGCTGTTAAGACCCGCGGCGCTTTGCACTTGCCCCTTCGCTTATCTGCTCAACTAAGTCCGAGCGCGCCTTGGGCCCAGGGGCTACTGTCGGTGTTCTGGGAATGGGGGTCCCCAGACTTGCCTACCTGCGACCTGCGGCGTGGCTCAAGGGGCGGCCCAGGACGGCCCATCTTCATCAGCATGAGCTCAAGACCCTCGCGAGGGGCCAAACTTCGCGGGGTGGACGACAAGAAGCTTCCTCAGGCACGGCCTTGTCAGGCTGGCTCGCGAGGAGGCGGAGAGATCAAGGCGGGGTACCTCATGAGGTGCCCATGACGCAAGCCATGACGTCCAAGGGCGCAAGGCGGGCGCCAGCCCGCGCAGTGTCCTCCTTTCCTCTTTGATGTAAAGGGAGCAAGCACGGGCGAGAGCATCAAGCAAAGGCATCCGTTTCGGTGCAATAAGACTAAGACCGTCGCAACGGCAGGAAGGAAGTCATTGTGGAGCCCAAGCCGGCGTCACCACCAGAGCCTTTGACAAGCGAGGTCCAACTTTAGTCAGGATAAGTGTACTAGATGTTCCCCTTCAAAATGGCCAATTGTTGGCGCCCTTCCCCTCAATATTTGGGAAGAGGCCCTGGGCCTTTGCCTATAAATAGGACTAGCCACCCACAAGGTAGAGGGGATCGGAGGATGGAGGATCATCATCTAGAAACCAGCAGAGAAAGAGCGACTAAACTCCCCCTAGCAGTTCATTGCACCAGCCAAGAACAGACCCTCGCGAGGCTGTTCTTCCTTGTATTGTTCATCATCAGCCCAAGAGGCAATCCACCACACCACAAACTAGAGTAGGGTATTACACCACAATGGTGACCCGAACTAGTATAAACCCTGTGTCTCTTGTGTTGTTCCTTTCATAGCTTAGACCCTACCGAGGCGGTGAGGTGCAGGTAGGTAGAGGGCGAAATCTCCGCGCGCACCCAAGTGTTCGAATCTAGAGGGTCTGTCGGAACCCGAAATCCAACAGAAACTACCATGGCTACCATGGCTAATGCATATCAATGGTTCGCAGATCAGCGCCAATATTCACATCACAACTAAAGACAAAGTTGTGAGAAGGTATACAAATAAAGAAAAAAAATATAATTGATCGATGCTGTTCGTAGGCATGGCTCCATTTCCTTGGCATAGTGTTCATTGCTTGGAAGCTAGTTTCACCCAGCTCTGTAGCCAAAAAAGAGGTGTATGGAGAACACCACCTTTTGATCATTTTGTGCAGCTCCACTAAAATCGAGCAAACCATCCCTGTTTGCAAAGATATCCAGTCAGTGTGATTACAATAATAGTGGAACTAGATGATGAAACATAACACACATAAATAGAAGCCGATCACCTCTACGATCTCTCTTTAGGACTAACTTCTTGTTGGAGAAGATTAGGCACAGAGTTGGATGAGGAGGATAGAAAAGCCAATCTCCCTTTCTGCAGTCCCAAAGAAATGTAAAAACGTTGCCCATGTGACATTTTGGCGGAACTGCACAAAACACTCTTAAGAAAAAAGAGATTTCTGCAGTTCACCAAAAGGTCGCAATAGCAACGAGGTGAAAATGGATAGCCATGTTTGCAAAAGCAGGTAGAAAGGAAACAATTACTACCCAATAACGTAAGTTGAAGACACATACGCCGACAAAAAAGAAGCATATTCCATGTAATAAGGGAAAGATAGCACATGGGGGTTTATCAAAAATAGTTTGAGGACGAGATTGCAAGATGGAAAGTACGCCCACCGAGATATGATTTAAGTAAACAACTAAAGAAGATCCACATGCAGCAATGTGGGAAGATGGGCAGTGGAGCAAGGCCGGAGGAAGCTATACCCGAGGGTCGTTGGGATGTTACTAGGAGGGCGCCGGCGGCCGGGATCTGCCCATACTGCAGTAGCGAGCAAGTGGCGAAGGCCCTACCGCGCTAGAGCTTGGTCAGAGAGAACGGCAGGTACCGCAGATCGGGACATGCTGCCACAACGCCGTCGAATGGAGATACGATGCACATCCTCCATTTTTGCCAGCGGACGGGATGCGGCCGGATCACTAACCAACGCTGAGAGAGAGAGGCCACTGCCACCTTGTGTGAGATGGTATGACGAGAGACAAACCTATTTTTCCATTTTCCCCACGACAATCATTTTATATTTTGCATGTGCCATTGAGGAATATATAACTTTATTTAATATTAACGCGTCAAGTCGAATTTTGTTCCATCTAGGTGTGGTACCCGACCCTCCTTCGAGTAAACAACCGCTACACGTGTCAAATTATCACGTGGTCTGCCTTTTCGTACATAAACGAACTCCACCGTGTACCCGCGCGGGTGTGGCCGGGAACAAGACGTGAGTACGTGCGTCCTGCGTGCACCTCTTCTTTAGGTGCAGGTACGTATGTGGGTGGGTGTGAGAGAGATGGTTTGTGCGAAACAAAGGCATTGTGTTGATGATATCTCAAACAGAAAAACATAACATATTCAATGTGTGTGAAACGGAGTCATGGACGTGAGATATCGATAGAATTGAAAACATGGATGAAGTGTGTGGTTGTGCGATCAATAAAGAGTGCCATCGAATTTGTGTTTGCCCACGTCAAAGATACAGGGCAGCTGGTCTACTGGAATTTGAGAGGGCAGAGGTGCAGTTTTTCTCTGTGGGATGGATACCTACCTACAACATTCGACTATCGGTGTGTGTGGGGGGGGAGGGGGAGGGGGCAGAGACCGATCGACTAGTATATGTGTGGGGAAGGAGAGAGACCTACCTATGTATTGAGGGAGATTGATTGACATCCATGGATATGTGTAGCAGAGGAATAAGGTTGGGAGAAAGACAAAGGTAGAGCGTCGGAGGGTTGGTGGTGGAGTGGCATCTCACAAATGTGTGGGAGAGGCCTGCTAGACAAACGGAGGGTACGAGTGCAATATAATTAAGAGATGGCAGGGGATGTCTGTCTGTCTATGCACGTGCGTGTGAGAGATGGGTCGGGACGTATGCAAGGATGATGAGGGGAGACGACATGGTTGTGGTCAGCATATTTAACTACATAGGAAGATCAACCATCGTATGTCCGAGAAAGGGAGAGACATAACTAGTGAGGTAAGTGTATCGGTGCGTGGGGAAGATGAATTATAGTCGACCTGGCTATATGTAGGGAGATCAGTACGTATACATTCCTGCATGTGTTAGAAGCAAATAAGGCCCGGAGAGACAGACAGGGGGAGAGGGGTGCGGCTAGGAGGTGGTGCGAGAGGCCTACCATGTCGAGGGGGGAGGAGTGTGCGAATATGAGATCAATGAAAAGAGGGGCGGGAGTGTGCACCTGTGTGGAACCATATTGGACATAGGAGGGCATGGACGGTGAGAAGAGAGGAGGGGAAGTATATATGTGTTTGTTGTAGGCACACTTGGCTAGAGAGGTATATCGACCGGTGTGTGCCAAAAAGAAGGAGCCGGGGTGTAACACCCACGATGCGGCTATATCTCCCACGTGTCAAAGCACGACTTAGAGGCATAACCGCATGGTGGTTTTGTCGCAAGAAGGGTCATCTTCACACAATCCCATGTAATGAACAAGAGTGGGATAAAGAGTTGGCTTACAATCGCCACTTCACACAATGAACATATAATAAATCATACATCATTCAGAGTACACACATATAGTCCGACTACGGACGAAGCCAAAAGAAAAAGAAGATAACCCAACTGCTAGATCCCTGATCGTCCCAACTGGGCTCCACTACTGATCAACATGAAACGATACATAGCAACAACCAAGGTCTTCGTTGAGCTCCCATCTGAGCTCGGTTGCATTATCTGCACTGGTATCATCGGCACCTGCAACTGTTGTGATACTATCTGGTGAGTCACGAGGACTCAGCAATCTCAATACCCGCGAGATCAAGACTATTTAAGCTTATGGGTAGGAAAGGGTAATGAGGTGGAGTTGCAGCAACGACTAAGCATATATGGTGGCTAACATATGCAAATAAGAGCGAGAAGAGAGCAAACGGAACGGTCGTGAACTAGCAATGATCAAGAAGTGATCCTGAACTCCTACTTACGTCAAACTTAACCCAAAACTGTGTTCACTTCCCGGACTCTGCCAAAAAGAGACCATCACGGCTACACACACGGTTGATGCATTTTAATTCAGATCTGGTGTCAAGTTATCTAAAACCGGACATTAACAAATTCCCATCTGCCTCATAACCGCGGGCACGACTTTCGAAAGATAGTATACCCTGCAGGGGTGTCCCAACTTAGCCCATCACAAGCTCTCACGGTCAACGAAGGATATACCTTCTCCCGGGAAGACCCGATCAGACTCGGAATCCCGGTTCGCAAGACATTTCGACAATGGTAAAACAAGACCAGCAAAGCCGCCCGATGCACCGACAAATCCCGATAGGAGCTGCACATATCTCGTTCTCAGGGCAACACCGGATGAGACTAGCTATGAGTAAAACCAGCCCTCAAGTTTCCCCAAGGTGGCCCCGTAGGCAGCTCAGTTCAGACCAACACTCGAAGGAGCACTGGCCCGGGGGGGTTAAAATAAAGATGACCCTTGAGTCTGCAGAACCCAAGGGAAAAAGGCTTAGGTGGCAAATGGTAAAACCAAGGTTGGGCCTTGTTGGAGGAGTTTTATTCAAAGCGAACTATCAAGGGGGTCCCATAAATCACCCAACCGCGTAAGGAACGCAAAATCCCGGAGCATAACACCGGTATGACGGAAACTAGGGCGGCAAGAGTGGAACAAAACACCAGGCATAAGGCCGAGTCTTCCACCCTTTACCAAGTATATAGATGCATTAATTAAATAAGAGATATTGTGATATCCCAAAATAATCCTGTCCATCATGGAGCAATCTTCAACTTCACCTGCAACTAACAATGCTATAAGAGGGGCTGAGCAAAGCGGTAGCATAGCCAAACAACGGTTTGCTAGGAAGGGTGAAAAGGTTAGAGGCTGACATGGCAAAAAAGGAGGCATGGTAAACAAGTGATAGGTAGCACAGCATAGCGATAGAACGAAGCAACTAGCTAGCAAAGATAGAAGTGATATCGAGGGTAATGGTCATCTTGCCTGAAATCCCACAAGGAAGAAGAACGAGTCCATGAAGAAGACAAACGGACGTAGTCGAACGAATCCTCACAACTCCGGAACGAAACCGAAGCTAACGAGAGAAGCAAACCGGAAAGAAGCAAACAACATGGTAAACACACAAACATAATCATGGCATGATGCACAATCAAGTATGATGCATGTCCGGTTTAATGAGGCATGGCATGGCAAGGTGCAACAGACAATACTACAAATTAAGTGGAGCTCAATATGCAACGAGTTGCATATTGACAAAACACCACATCGAGTTATTTAGTTCACTCTCGTTTATGTTACCAAACAATATTAAATGTTGTTAAGCATGGCAAGAGGTGAAGCATAATTCAAATAACAATTTAAGCAAGTTTAAATGAGGCCGGAACAACAAACAACAATTCCGGAAAGTCCCCATGTCATTTAGCAATTTAAAGAAACACAATTTAAGCATTTAAAAGTTGTTATCATGATGCGGATGACATATGCAAGTTTTAAGCAGTTTTTATGAAAATGTTGACATGAACATGTTATGAAGCATTTGGTCACCATGGCGGAACAAAAGGGGTGCCACGGTAACGATAACGAAAATGGTGCCACGGCAACATATCGTTTCCGGTAGCTCACGGAGATACCGGTGCAAAAGAAGTGGGCGTGAACGAGTCATGCAAGATGGTGGGGTGATCCCGGATACCGGGTTCCCACGATTCGGTGGCATGGCAAAAGAGGGGCAGCGCAAGTGACATTTCAAGCATGGTGCAAACACAAACATCTCATACAACACATGCATTCGATCACGGTCGGTCATCTCGGGTTATACCTTTGAAGCGTGCGTTTTCGGGGCAGAACGAGTTCAAAGCGGTGTAGAGGAAGTAGTTGTTCACGGGTCGTCGTGGGAAGTAGTGGTACTCGTTTCGTAGATGAACTTGACGGATTTGAATCCCTTCAGGGTTGTCGTGGTACTTGCGGTCTCGGCGACGGTAGTCGTTCACGTTTCGTAGTCGTACATGTCGACGGTAGTGGAAGTAGTGGTACACGGCGGTGGCGGTAGTTGTACACGGGTCTTCGGCGTCGAGGTACTTGGTGTTCCAAAACAAAGCAACACCAACAGGCCTCGGGTCTTGGCGTCCTTGACGAATCCAAGTAACACCAGGCACACGTCCACGGTCAACCCCAATGAGTGTACAGAGGCAAAACTTGGTGGTGCTGCACATACACGGTTGCTGTTCATTGGAAAAGAGTTGAATCCAGGGGAGGTCAAAGCAGCAGCGGATCGGCCTTGCATCCATGGCGGATGAACACCGCTCGACATGCAAGGTGGTGGCTTGGAGGTCGATCGGACGAGGAGGCAAGGGCTCGTCCTCGTCCTCGTGAAGCAGGACGACGATGACGGATTTGGCGCGCGGGGCAGACGACGGGGATGGCCGAGACGAGGAGGACCCGGTCCCTAGGCCTCGGACCTAGCTGGAGATGGGCGAGGGAAGGAGCGGTCAGGCGAGCGACGGGGCATGGCAGGCTGCTGGTGGAGGAGACGCGCGGGCGAGGTGGCTCCTGGTCACCGAAGAGGAAGCAGAGGACGGCGCGGGCCCGGCGACGACGGAGAACGACAAGAGGGCGGCGCCGGAACATGGTAGCAGCTTGGCCAGGGGAGCGACGGAGGCAGCGGCGGTCGCTGGAGAGGGGCTTGGCACGGTGGGGACGATGGATCCAGGCGGCGGCCGCGGCTCGGGAGCCTCTCCCGATCGGGACGATGACGGAGAGGGCTGAGCGAGTAGGCTGCAGCACAAGGGATGCTGGCGGCAGGGCTTGGCGCAGGGGAGGTCGATGAGCGACGGGGAGGAGGCCGCAGGGCGCGGGCGAACCATGGAGGCCGGCGGAGTTGGCTGCCCCGATGGGGTCACCGGCGTGGTGGAGCGAGGGGGGTTCGAGGGATGCGCGCGGAGGGAGATGGGGGTCGGGCTCCTGGGGTTGCGGCGCTGTGTTAGGAGGGGTTAGGTTGGCTGGGCCTTGGGAGGATGGATGGGCCTAAGAGGCCGGCTGGGCTGCAAGGCTTCTTCTCTCCCTCTACTCTTTTATCTTCCAAAACAAAAAATAATAGGAAGAAGGAAAAGAGAGAAAGGAAAAAGGTTAGAGAAATGACTTTGGCATGCGGATAATTTTCCCGGGCTCACAAAAATGAGTTTGATCCAAGAAAATAGGAATGGCCAAGATTGCAAGATTTAAATTCAAACTCATTTGAATTTAATTCAAATGGGTTTGAACTAGGACTTGATAAAAGGAAGGTCCAAAAATATTGAGGATTTCGGTGGGGCTCCAGAAAATGATGAAAGAAATATTGGCAAGGTTAGAGAGTCAAAACTTGAAGAAGAAAAGGCCAAGGGATTTAATATGCAAGTGGGTGCATGGGTGATTCCAAAACAATGGAATATTTTATAATATCTCCCTAAATATCGGGAGGGTATGTTATAAAGATAATTCACCCTTCCCTCGATTTAAATGGATCGAAAAATCCATACGATTTTATTTAGATGAGTTTTTAAAATTAATGATATGATGGCATGATGACGTGATGCAATGCACATGATGCAGAGATGAATGCACGAACCAAACAAAATCACACAACGAAACTCGGAGTAGCTGGAAGTCTTCTGGAGCGTCGGTCTCGGGGCGTTACAACACTCCACCTCTACAAGAGGATCTCGTCCCGAGATCTAGGATGGCACCGGAGAGAAACGGAAGAGGAAGAGAAGAGGTAAAACTAAGTTGCTTCTTCGACAAAAGAGTGAAACCAAAGAACCTTGAGAGGTTGAAAAAATTGAAAGAAAGAACAAAAGGTAGTTGAACACAATTGAGAGCATCGCGGTAGAGAATAGAAAGAAGGAACACCACGTGAACCTTTGAGGTTGCAAAGCAATGAATGACGAGTATAATGGACAAGAAGGAATCGGAACCACTCTGGTTGAAACGAGATAAACAAGGAACAAGGAAGATCAAATTCGGACATCACTCTGATTTAACATGGAAGGAATATAACATGAACTTGAGAAGATGGGATGATACCTGATGAAATCAACAACATACTGCCTCCGGAACGAAAGAATAGAAGCTAGATTGTTATGATAAACGGACGGAGAAGAAAATGACAACTTTTGCCACAAATGAACTTGAAAGCATCCTTACAAAGTAGGATTTAACGGAGTTGTTGGAAAATCAACAACGAAAAGCACAAGCTTGTTGTGGGCTTATGGAAAACATCTCAAAATTATGAGGTGACAACCGGCCACTAATGGAAACAATTGCTTGCTTGAGATCAACGAAGAGATGAAAAACTGCTTTCACCGAGAGGATAGGAGAAAACTTGGATCATTGATAAGCACCACAATAGCAACATTCCTTAGGGAAGGCTTTTAGGTGAAATCTATACCAAGATAACTCCAACGAAGAGATTGATGGATTTAAAATACCTCGTTCTTGACAACTGTTGAATCACAAAACATGAATGAAAATTGTCAAGAATGATATAACACCACCTCAAAAGATAAGGTAGAAAGAATTGCACTCTGGAATGCAAGATGAAGAATGCTTGAACTCCTCAAAAGAAAACATGTGTTGAGCACCATGTTTATTTTAGAGTATAGCTTGGCGGGTCATAACTTCGAGAGAAATCTTGAAGAACAATTGAAGAATGAAAAGAATCCTTGACGAACCACCATGTAGAGCCTCCATGAAGAACTCTGGTAACAAAAGAATGATAGAAAGAAAGAGAAGTTGACAACACAAGGTGAATCCTTGCAATGATTTAGATGGAGCTTCGTGATGATGAGAGTTTGGAACTCCGGGAAAGGAAAAGATGAAACAATTAAAACCGAGAATTTATTCATCATGAACAAACTCCGAAAGAAGGAATTAATCACTTGGATGAAACAAGAATAAGAATTATGTCATGCCTATCCTTCACCAATTTAAATTGATGACAAGCAACGGATTTGGCATACTACTTATTCTCGTAGAAAAGGATTAAGAGAGATATAGTGTAAACTTGAGAAGGTATTGATGGAACCACCGGTGGGATTTGGAAACAACGAATGAATTGATACAATAACAACGGAAGAGGAATGTTGAGAGAACCACCGTAAGAAAAGAAAAGATAGCAAAACACCGGGAAGAGTTTGAAAACAAACGAAGATACTTAAGAAATTTAGATACATGAGAACGAAGGGATCATGAATTGATTAGAGAATATTTGAATGATTCACCGGTAAGAATTCAAGAACGAGAGTTGAAAGCTGAGAATGGATAATTCTGAGATGATTGGCTCCGGAGGATGAACTGAAAAGACTCCTGAATTGCTCCGGATGGGTGAAAAGAATTCTCACAATCGAAAACAATTATGAGGATGGCATGAAGCTAGAACCACGAATCTTCAAGAGAACAGACCAAGATTTAGGATAAATCCTTCTTCGGTCTTGAAATGTTGAGAATGATGATGAGAACCACCATGAATTGTTGAGGCACTTCGGAAGAATGAAAAACAAAGAAATTGAGCCAACAATGAAAAATAATTTGAAATCAGTCTTGGAAAACATCTGACTGATGAAATTCATTCTTACGTCAAACTTGCAAAAGAATTTGGGAATAGCTCCGGGAAAATTAGAAGAGTCAGGTAAGATCCTGGAAAAAAGACATGTGGGTTAGGGCTCACTCAAAAGAAAACACCATTGAACGATTTTTAAAGAGAGATTGCACCCGTTGAATTAAATGGCTTGAATGAGATAACAACCTCAAAATAACTTGAACAGATTAAGAATGGAAAGCACGAATCTTCTGAGATATCTTGAGCACTCCAGGAAAAATGAATAGTGAGAGGTGAATGATTAAGAGGTGCATCGTCATAAGAAAGCACTTGAAATGAGAAAAAGAATATGATCAACACCGAAAGCTTGAATTGAATCCACCGGAGAAGAAAAGAGACGAAGAATAATAAACTTGAAGCTCCGTTAGTATCTTCCTGAGAATCACCGGATAAGAACATTGACGGAAAAGAATGGAAAGACTTCCCAAGAATAAAATGGATACCCGATTAAGAAATCTGAGTCCTTGAAGAAAAGAAAGGGTGGGAGGGTGGGGAAAAACAAAGACAACTTGGGATGAACGAAACAAACACCGTTGAAAAAACTTAGAATTGATCTTGTGGATGGGGAGAATGATGGGATCATCTCGAAGAGAAGCGCACCGGTTGGAAAAGAATTAACAAGACAACCTCAATGATCAAAAGGATTAGTATTCACATAGCAATATGAGAACACCGTTTAGGGAAGGTATGGATCCAACATTTGACTTCGAAGCAACTCGAATACCACAAATAACACAAAACAAAGGATTTGGCTTGCAGAATAAGCCGGAACAAATACATATGATAGAGATTTCGTCCGAAGTTTTTGTGGTGGGGCCCACACGGACTCGATCGTACAACACCATCATGTACAAGGCAGTGCACATGACATACGAAGTGTCCCCGAACCAGCATAGCCAAGGGTTCTTTAAGACACAACGAGACCACTGTAAAAATGACCGTGGAAAGGCGGACCACTAGACGTCGAACCCCAATCTCATATCATGCATCTGTCGAAAAGATATTCTAGGAGCTACTTGAATTCCCACCTATAAAACTCCCGAAACTTTCTGGTTATGCAATCTGGTGTTGGGGATACAGGGGAAGCAATATATATCTCACCCAAAACTAACACTTCCTACATCCAAGCTGTATCCATCCGTCAACACATAACAAAGAAACCTTCGGAAATCGTGTACCTCAACCTTCGAAAAGCATCCGTTATACAAGCTATGGCAATACTCCCGAACTCCCGCCCCAGTACTGGGTGGCATCGAGGTTATCTCACCAACAACTGCATAAAAGAGATTTTCGATGTCGCCAAACTCAGGTATTCCAGAACTGCAACGATAAAATTGTGACGACAACACCTCGGAGCTCAACTCCCCGGGTCAAAACCACATAATAGACAGGAGGCACCAAGAACAATGTTCTCGTCACAAAACCATCGGAACGATTCCAAGATACCCGCGTGATCCTAAAAAATTTTTAGTGAAATTTGAGGAGAGGAAAGTCAAAACATCTACGTCAGGAGACCTCACCAGAGCGACGAAGGGAGTGAGGAGTAAAAAGAATCCTACTCTCCGATATATATAATCCTAAGACTCAAAACAATTTTTTTTCTAGACTCAACAACGCCAGCAAACAATCAAGCAGGGGGCTCCTAAGTCGGGGATGGCTCTGATACCAACTTGTAACACCCATGATGCGGCTATATCTCCCACGTGTCGAAGCACGACTTAGAGGCATAACCGCATGGTGGTTTTGTCACAAGAAGGGTCATCTTCACACAATCCCATGTAATGAACAAGAGTGGGATAAAGAGTTGGCTTACAATTGCGACTTCACACAATGAACATATAATAAATCATACATCATTCAGAGTACACACATATAGTCCGACTACGGACGAAGCCAAAAGAAAAAGAAGATAACCCAACTGCTAGATCCCTGATCGTCCCAACTGGGCTCCACTACTGATCAACATGAAACGATACATAGCAACAACCAAGGTCTTCGTTGAGCTCCCATCTGAGCTCGGTTGCATTATCTGCAATGGTATCATCGGCACCTGCAACTGTTGTGATAGTATCTGGTGAGTCACGATGACTCAGCAATCTCAAAACCCGCGAGATCAAGACTATTTAAGCTTATGGGTAGGAAAGGGTAATGAGGTGGAGTTGCAGCAACGACTAAGCATATATGGTGGCTAACATACGCAAATAAGAGCGAGAAGAGAGCAAACGGAACGGTCGTGAACTAGCAATGATCAAGAAGTGATCCTGAACTCCTACTTACGTCAAACATAACCCAAAACCGTGTTCACTTCCCGGACTCCGCCGAAAAGAGACCATCACGGCTACACACACGGTTGATGCATTTTAATTCAGATCTGGTGTCAAGTTATCTACAACCGGACATTAACAAATTCCCATCTGCCTCATAACCGTGGGCACGACTTTCGAAAGATAGTATACCCTGCAGGGGTGTCCCAACTTAGCCCATCACAAGCTCTCACGGTCAACGAAGGATATACCTTCTCCCGGGAAGACCCGATCAGACTCGGAATCCCGGTTCGCAAGACATTTCGACAATGGTAAAACAAGACCAGCAAAGCCGCCCGATGCACCGACAAATCCCGATAGGAGCTGCACATATCTCGTTCTCAGGGCAACACCGGATGAGACTAGCTACGAGTAAAACTAGCCCTCAAGTTTCCCCAAGGTGGCCCCGCAGGCAGCTCAGTTCGGACTAACACTCGAAGGAGCACTGGCCCGGGGGGTTAAAATAAAGATGATCCTTGAGTCTGTAGAACCCAAGGGAAAAAGGCTTAGGTGGCAAATGGTAAAACCAAGGTTGGGCCTTGCTGGAGGAGTTTTATTCAAAGCGAACTATCAAGGGGGTCCCATAAATCACCCAACCGCGTAAGGAACGCAAAATCCGGGAACATAAGACCGGTATGACGGAAACTGGGGCGGCAAGAGTGGAACAAAACACCAGGCATAAGGCCGAGTCTTCCACCCTTTACCAAGTATATAGATGCATTAATTAAATAAGAGATATTGTGATATCCCAAAATAATCCTGTCCATCATGGAGCAATCTTCAACTTCACCTGCAACTAACAATGCTATCAGAGGGGCTGAGCAAAGCGGTAGCATAGCCAAACAACGGTTTGCTAGGAAGGGTGAAAAGGTTAGAGGCTGACATGGCAAAATAGGAGGCATGGTAAACAAGTGATAGGTAGCGCAGCATAGCGATAGAACGAAGCAACTAGCAAGCAAAGATAGAAGTGATATCGAGGGTAATGGTCATCTTGCCTGAAATCCCGCAAGGAAGAAGAACGAGTCCATGAAGAAGACAAACGGACGTAGTCGAACGAATCCTCACAACTCCGAAACAAAACCGAAGCTAACGAGAGAAGCAAACCGGAAAGAAGCAAACAACATGGTAAACACACAAACATAATCATGGCATGATGCACAATCAAGTATGATGCATATCCGGTTTAATGAGGCATGGCATGGCAAGGTGCAACAGACAATACTACAAATTAAGTGGAGCTCAATATGCAACGAGTTGCATATTGACGAAACACCACATCGAGTTATTTAGTTCACTCTCGTTTATGTTACCAAACAATATTAAATGTTGTTAAGCATGGCAAGAGGTGAAGCATAATTAAAATAACAATTTAAGCAAGTTTAAATGAGGCCGGAACAACAAACAACAATTCCGGAAAGTCCCCATGTCATTTAGCAATTTAAAGAAACACAATTTAAGCATTTAAAAGTTGTTATCATGATGCGGATGACATATGCAAGTTTTAAGCAGTTTTTATGAAAATGTTGACATGAACATGTTATGAAGCATTTGGTCACCATGGCGGAACAAAAGGGGTGCCACGGTAACGATAACGAAAATGGTGCCACGGCAACATATCGTTTCCGGTAGCTCACAGAGATACCGGTGCAAAAGAAGTGGGCGTGAACGAGTCATGCAAGATGGTGGGGTGATCCCGGATACCGGGTTCCCACGATTCGGTGGCATGGCAAAAGAGGGGCAGCGCAAGTGACATTTCAAGCATGGTGCAAACACAAACATCTCATACAACACATGCATTCGATCACGGTCGGTCATCTCGGGTTATACCTTTGAAGCGTGCGTTTTCGGGGCAGAACGAGTTCAAAGCGGTGTAGAGGAAGTAGTTGTTCACGGGTCGTCGTGGGAAGTAGTGGTACTTGTTTCGTAGATGAACTTGACGGATTTGAATCCCTTCAGGGTTGTCGTGGTACTTGCGGTCTCGGCGACGGTAGTCGTTCATGTTTCGTAGTCGTACATGTCGACGGTAGTGGAAGTAGTGGTACACGGCGGTGGCGGTAGTTGTACACGGGTCTTCGGCGTCGAGGTACTTGGTGTTCCAAAACAAAGCAACACCAACAGGCCTCGGGTCTTGGCGTCCTTGACGAATCCAAGTAACACCAGGCACACGTCCACGGTCAACCCCAATGAGTGTACAGAGGCAAAACTTGGTGGTGCTGCACATACACGGTTGCTGTTCATTGGAAAAGAGTTGAATCCAGGGGAGGTCAAAGCAGCAGCGGATCGGCCTTGCGTCCATGGCGGATGAACACCGCTCGACATGCAAGGTGGTGGCTTGGAGGTCGATCGGACGAGGAGGCAAGGGCTCGTCCTCGTCCTCGTGAAGCAGGACGACGACGACGGATTTGGCGCGCGGGGCAGACGACGGGGATGGCCGAGACGAGGAGGACCCGGTCCCTAGGCCTCGGACCTAGCTAGAGATGGGCGAGGGAAGGAGCGGTCAGGCGAGCGACGGGGCATGGCAGGCTGCTGGTGGAGGAGACGCGCGGGCGAGGTGGCTCCTGGTCACCGAAGAGGAAGCAGAGGACGGCGCGGGCCCGGCGATGACGGAGAACGACAAGAGGGCGGCGCCGGAACATGGTAGCAGCTTGGCCAGGGGAACGACGGAGGCAGCGGCGGTTGCTGGAGAGGGGCTTGGCGCGGCGGGGACGATGGATCCGGGCGGCGGCCGCGGCTCGGGAGCCTCTCCCGATCGGGACGAGGACGGAGAGGGCCGAGTGAGTAGGCTGCAGCACGAGGGACGCTGGCGGTAGGGCTTGGCGTAGGGGAGGTCGATGAGCGACGGGGAGGAGGCCACAGGGCGCGGGCGAACCATGGAGGCCGGCGGAGTTGGCTGCCCCGATGGGGTCACCGGCGTGGTGGAGCGAGGGGGGTTCGAGGGCTGCGCGCGGAGGGAGATGGGGGTCGGGCTCCTGGGGTTGCGGCGCTGTGTTAAGAGGGGTTAGGTGGGCTGGGCCTTGGGAGGATGGATGGGCCTAAGAGGCCGGCTGGGCTTCAAGGCTTCTTCTCTCCCTCTACTCTTTTATCTTCCAAAACAGAAAATAATAGGAAGAAGGAAAAGAGAGAAAGGAAAAAGGTTAGAGAAATGACTTTGGCATGCGGATAATTTTCCCGGGCTCACAAAAATGAGTTTGATCCAAGAAAATAGGAATGGCCAAGATTGCAAGATTTAAATTCAAACTCATTTGAATTTAATTCAAATGGGTTTGAACTAGGACTTGATAAAAGGAAGGTCCAAAAATATTGAGAATTTCGGTGGGGCTCCAGAAAATGATGAAAGAAATATTGGCAAGGTTAGAGTGTCAAAACTTGAAGAAGAAAAGGCCAAGGGATTTAATATGCAAGTGGGTTCATGGGTGATTCCAAAACAATGGAATATTTTATAATATCTCCCTAAATATCGAGAGGGTATGTTATAAAGAGAAGTCACCCTTCCCTCGATTTAAATGGATCGAAAAATCCATACGATTTTATTTAGATGAGTTTTTAAAATTAATGATATGATGGCATGATGACGTGATGCAATGCACATTATGCAGAGATGAATGAACGAACCAAACAAAATCACACAACGAAACTCGGAGTAGCTGGAAGTCTTCTGGAGCTTCGGCCTCGGGGCGTTACACGGGGCCCTACACACACCACGGGTGGACGACCTAGACAGAAATAACGAACATGCGTGATGGAGGGGACACTAAGGGTGGGTGAGAGGGGGGCGGGCGTGTGCATGCACGATAGAGAGTTAGCGCTAGCTAGCTACAAATAGAAGAGGATCGTGAAGGTGTAAAAGACGAACAAAGATCATAATTCATTATAAAAAAGTGGATACAGATACTTGAAGAAGATATCATAATGTAGAACATTGATTATAATTTGGGCTAATGTGTGGCTTTTGCAGCTCAGGTCTAAATACTTGTCATAATGTAGGGGGCGGGGCACTATACTTTGTGTGATAAACACGGTGCACGTATGGAACATGGTTTAGATTATGAATATATAGTTAGTACATCAAATGTACTATTATTTGGAATCAACATCTAGTGTATTCAAAAAATAGAATTCGAGTTCATGTAGTACACATAGTTCATATCTATATCTATAGTAATCATGTGGTGTGTTATTAAGGTAATACACGAATGATGGTTGAAGTTGGCAACAATCATGATTGTAGATTCTTATTGAAATAGAGAAACGAATTCAAATTCAGTTCGAATTGCAGCGGTAGTATAGACATTTAGAATGCACTAAAATGTTGGTATGAGTAGGTTACATGCATTATACAGCAAGCGAAAAAATTTAATTGGACATAACATGGATTCATACTCCCTCCTTCCATCTATATAGGGCGTAATGAGTTTTTTAAGATGGCCTTTGACTATTGACAAGATTAATAGTACATGACATGCACAATGTGAAAATTATATCATTGAAAGATCCTTTCACAGACAAATTTAATGGTTCGCTTTGTGTAAGTTGCATGTCATATATTATTGCTCTAATATTTGGTCAAAGTTAGCATTGAAAAACGCATTAGGCCCTATATAGATGGAAGGAGGGAGTAGCTTTGAATAGCATTGGTATAGTAAAACAGGGTAAGACTCTCTCTTTGTGTGATGTGAATAGTTTTATTTTTTTCATTTTCTTTTTGGTTGAGGGAAGTGCGAATTGATTTGGTAAGTACAAGTACAATATTACTACATGTTAGACTTGTCCCTAAAATTCAACCCGCATCTTGTTATATCCCGAAAATTCAGATATCGTGCTCCCAATACTGGCGCTTTCACAACCCGCGCCTTGCTATCCCGAAATTCCAACGCGCGCGAAAAATCCCTCCAACTGCCAAATCCCGACACGTGAAATCCCCCTTCTAACCCTGAGCCGAAAGGGCCGCTAGTTCAAATCGATGGGGGTACTTTGGTAACACACCCTAAATTTTGGACAAGCGTGTCCCTAAGTCATGGTTCACCCCCTCCCATCGCCCCCTTTTTGCCATTCGAAATCCCAGGCCGCCATAACCTCTCTGCTCCAGCCGCGAAACCCCACCCTCCTCCATCCGCCACCTCACCGCTGCCTAGCCGGAGCCTCTTCACCGACGACGTCGTCCACCGCAACAGCTCGACATCCCTCATCCACCTCCCCAGATAAGGATCCGTCGTCCATCTCGTCATCCCGCCGGTTCAGCCGCCCCGTCCTCCACCTCCAAGGAGCTGCTCCGATGATCGCCTCGTCTATCGCAGCTGCTCCATCCCCACAGCGCCGCCTTAACCTGCTCCACCGGAATCGCAGCATCCTCACCGACTCCTTGGACAAAGCCGAGGCCTACTCGGTGCCACCAAAGAGGTTGTACACTCGTCGCATCGCACCTTCTCCTTAACTTGACCTCCCGGCGCCAACGGTGCTCCATCCCGCACCCCCATGGAGCGGCTACCTTGAAGCCGGCGCCGCGGGCGACATCTCCATGGTGGCTCTCCCCCAGTGCGAGGCCCCTTCGGTGGCGGTGTCCATACCAGCCGGATCTGCTGCTGCTGCTGCTCCGGCTCTCGCTCGCTCGCTCGCGCTGCTGCTACTGCTCCAGCTCTCCCTCGATGGCTGCTCGCCCAGCTGCTGCTGCTCCGGCTCTCGCTCACTTGCTCGCACTACTGCTGCTGCTCTCTTCCTTGCTCGACCTTCTGCTCTGCTCCGATTTAGCTACACTTCAGTCGGCTGAATCAACTTTTGGGTCTGTCAATTTTCAAGAGGGTGGGGGGGGGGGCTCACTGGAGTTAAGGAAGAACAACCCACAGCAGGGACGGGGGCTCGCCAGAGAGGTACCCCACTATCTATTTTAGGGTCCGGGGGGGGGGGGCTAGAGGGCTGGCCAAGGCGGCGGCGGTCCGGCGGTGGGGAGTTATTTTGGGGCGGCGAGGTGGTGCTGGGGCAGCGGCGAGGCCGGTGGCGGCTCGCGGCTTAGGGGGGTGCAGGTTGAAGACGAACTGCAGGCCCTCCCTAAACTACATGTCAAGTGCCTCTCTGCTACCATTGCGTTCAGTTTCGACAGTAACATTCAGATTTCACAGTAAATTTCAGTTTCGACAGTTAAGTTCAAAGTCAACAGTTTTTACCTCATCTGTTGTAGTCAGGTGGTTTTTGGTGATGTAAATTTTACATCTATTTTACATCATCTATTGGAGATGCTATTAGAATCCCACTTGAGATTGATGATGTCTGTCTTGTGCTGCTTCAGCCTTGATGTCTTACGGCTCACCGGAGCTGCTCCAATGACAAAACAATCCATCACAACAGAGCAGTGCCTTGGACGCTGTCTACAGATTCCTCAGATCTTCCTCCACACCTCCGGCAGCCACCTCTGCCTCAACTGCTTCAGCAACCAACCCAATGATGCTGAGGTCGACACAACTATGGCAAAAAGGTTGTACACTTGTTGCATCACTTATTACTATACATTCATGTCGATCGATTAGGGCTATTTTGGTTCAACGGAAAAACATAGCAATAGGGAATTTTCCAATGGCACTCTACTATTCAATTATTCATGCAATTTGGAATGAAGCAAAACATCCACCTGGACCTACTTTTCAAAATCCTATGCATGAAAATAAGACCAAGTGCATTAGTGGTAGAATACCATTCTAACTGTACATGCTTTCATATAGTTTCACTTTATTTTGGCCATGTTTCTTTGCATTCCTCTGCTTTTCCAATTCCTGTAAACCAAACACCCAAGTTGACAGAAATCCTCTATTTACAAATGCTCTGTTTACCATGTGCATTCCTATACTATACCCGTGTTTTTACTATCCCTGCGTTTTTAGAATCATGCAAGCCAAATGAGCCCTTACAGAATTACTTCAGTTATAGGTAGGCGTCGAAGGGAACTTTGTGTGGTTTGTCCTGCTCCTGCCACGACGTTGTCCACCTCACCTGAGCTGCTCCATCGACAGAAGCATCCACCAAACCAGACATCACGACTCCTGAACATCTTTCGCCGCCTTAGATCTCTCCTTCCCTGCCGCCGGCACCCACCGCAACGACATCACCATCATCCACTCAGCAGATGAACCTGAGGAGTACATGGGTCCACAAGAGAGGTCGCACTCTTTTGTTTCTGCTTATGTTATGCATTGCTTAAAATTACCTGCTACTTTATCATCCCGTTAACCTCTTGGACTCCAAGTCAGGTCCAAATTAATGTTCAAACCTGAGTTCTAAATTAGTTGTGGGGCACATATCGAGGCAGCAATGAATAGTATGTTTGTCTAATTTCCGGTTCAACTAGGGTATGTCTATGTTGTTCATCTTGGGTGGGAAACAAATAGTAAAGCAATCATCATCTGTCTTTTTATTAAATTAAAGCAATCATTAGCCTGCTATCATTATTTTTGGATCCATCCATAGGTTGTTACCATCACTCTAAATTTTTGCATGCTCTCCTTACATAATCTCACCATATTTTTTTCGTATGCATGTCAGATATTGTACACAGTCATGATGAACATGTAGAGAAAAAGAGAAGTGTTTTACGCGGCAATACAATGTCATGCAGACATCGCTCCATGGTGGGTTCAATGGCAAACCCTCCCCACCCCCTCTCCAGATTGTAATCCAGAGGAAGATATCTGTTCTGAGGCGGATTCAGACGCTGCTGACCACTCCTATTTACCCCCCAAGGTGTTTGCTCTACCTTGGCATGATGATGCTAGTCATATCATGCATATGTTGCCTTGCAGTGCCTACTTTTGACATCATATATGTCATCTGCTTAGTTTAGACATGTTCTGTAATGCCACCTGTTTAGTTTCTATATCATATATGGGAATTATGCAGTCTCATGTCTTTTAGCCAGCCATAGTATATGTGAAATGTGCAATGCCATCCTGCTTAACCAGGCATCATATATTTGAATGATATCTTGCCCATCCTTTTCTTCATTACATTTCCATTTGTCGACAATGTTTGTACATTAAACTACTCTTCCTGTGGATCAGCCATTTGGGTGGGAGATGGAAAAATCTGTAGTAAAAACAAGGCCTTCAGAGCAGACAGTGCTACGTGTCAAAGCAGATCTCTTATTGTGTCCTGATAGCTCCTCAGAGATGTATTCAGAGATAGATGACCAGTCCTATTCCCCCACCGAGGTGTATGCTCTAACTTGGCACGGTTATACTGCTCATATCATGCATATGGTGTCTTGCATTGCATAGTTTAGAAATCATATACACAATATTCAACACCATGTTCTTAGTTCAGACATCATATTGAATTCCCTCTGTTTAGCATATACATCACATATGTGAATTAAATGATGCGATCCTGATTACTTAGATAACATGTAGGTGAATTATGTCATGCGATCCTGTTTAGTTATTCATCATATCTTGGAATTATGTTATGCTATGCTATCCAGTTTAGATAGACATCTTATATGGGAAATTATGTCATGCTATCCGTTTTAGTTAAACAATATACATGTCAACTATTTCATGCCCTCTTTTTTACACACTATCTATTGCATCTGTCTCTCATACAATGTCTGTACATTCAACTATGTTTCCTGTTTATCAGCCATTTGAATTGGAGTGGGTGATGCCAGTATCTAGCAGACTAAAAACACGGTCTTCAAATAAAACAGTGCTACCTCTTGGTGGAGATACCACCCCGGTTGTACATGCACAAGAACCAGCCCTACCACACATAACCCAAACTCTCACAGATTGTACCCCTACTGCGATGGACAAAGAACCAGCTTCACCCAATCTAACCCCAACCCCAGCAGATAGTAACCCAGTTCCTGTTGACACAACACCATCTCCACCACAGAGCTCCCAAACAAGAGGAATTAGTAAGGCAGCTCCAGTGCCTAAAGGGCCAGTACTACCACGACGAACCACAACTCCACCAGTTAGTACGCCTAATCCTGTGGAGGAAGCACAACCAGCTAGTCGTAGTTTAGCATCTATCGCATTTGATGTTGTTAAATCGTATGTGCGTATCTTCCCATCTTGGAAATATTATACTGAAGATGAAGGAAAATGCCAGTTGCAGGTGTTTGTCCAGGAGTTATGTGTAAGTAATGTTATTCATGGCAATTACTTTGCTTTGTCCCATACATCCTACCTCCATTATGGTTATAATACATCATATTTCCCATCCTTCTCTATAGAGAAGGACCGATTCGGAAACTCGGGATGAGGTAACCTGTGCTAATACCTCTGCTATCTTCAAGAATACTTGGTGGCAGTATCGGAATTACCTGAAGAAACCATACTTCACCGGCAAAGAAACTCATCAAATTCCCTTACGTTCTCCCGAGACACATTTACTAGACGATGACTGGGAATGCCTTGTTCTATACTAGTCCTGACCAAGAATGTGGTAAGGTCTATGAGCTCATTTTCTATTTTTAAGTACTATATTCTCGCATCTTACTGTACTCTTTTCATGTAGAACAAGTGCCTAAACCTGATGTAAAATTGTTCTAATTTAAGATTCCATTGCTATCATAGTTCGAAAAAGCGCTAGGCATTATTTGTTCATTTTTCCACCGCCTTGCGCTTTGCTGACCAAAGCGCATGCTTATGCGCAGTTATGCACAGATTAAGCGTAGTTATGCGCAATGCGTTTTGCCAACGCCTAGAGCCTAGGTGAGCGCTCGCTTAGGCGCTCCTTTTTAAACTATGATTGCTATCGTGCATACTGCTTTGCTCTTGTATCACTGTATTTACTCATACAAACTTATTTTTAAATTGAAGGATCTAATCGAAACTCCAATGGCACAACAGGTATGTGCACGCATGTTTCTTTAACGGGTTTACTCTTATCAATACCTCTGTTGATTTCAATTTCAATTGTGTATACAGTTGACTTCTCATATCATGCACATTACTAGCATCACAACAGAGCCAATAGTGTTGTTGTACATGTAGACCCATGGTACCCATCTGAAATCTTGTTGTGCCATGTAGTTTCCCACACTTTGTATTCTTTCACTGCTGCTTTGTCTTGAACTGATATGATTTGAACCATGTCTCTATTTTGATTTGGCAAGACAATGCCGTGACCATAGGACATATATATATGTTTGTTTGATGCTTTTATTATGTACTAGTACTTGGCAATAGAAGACTTGGTAGTTTAATCCTATCCACCTTACTAATGAACTGGTTCACCGAAATGAGTTTCATATACTAGTACATGCTAAACCTATTATGTGTCTGCTTGTTTCTTCTTTTAGAATGCTGACATAATATTGGGGAAGAGTGACTTATTAAGCAATGGTAAAGGAAGTAATGCAGATAAGGTTCAGGATAGTGACACATCCTTGTTGGTCTCCAACAAAGTTGATAAAACAGCTAAGGAAGACTATCTTGAAGACAACGAGACAACCCCAAAGTCCTGTCTTGGTTTAGTGTTCGAGTTACTAGCCACTACCGCTTGCACAAGCTATTCAAACTCACTGTCTGAATTAGTTCGGTTTCTTGAGTCTCAACTACAAGCTAAAAGACACCGATCAGTTGTGCTGCGATAAGAAGCGGAAGGACTACGGAAGTCCCTGGAGCATTCAGATGCATACTTTCTGGTGCAACAACAAGCGTTGGAGGATTTTAGCGCCAAACAGGACAAAGATAATAAGCTTGCTAAGCTTATTGCCAGCATGGTGGATACCCAGGATAACGTTTCTTGAGCTCTTCCAAAGTTGTTTCAGGTATGCTCTTGTTTTACTGCCGCGTTTATTTGCACTGGTGGCCAATTTTGACGGCCAGTGTATGTAATATGCTGCTTTGTTCCTATATTGGCACTGGTGGTGAACTTTGATGCCCATTGGATGTAATATGTGTAATAGTGGTAATAGGCTAGCGTTAATTGCTTGCTTATTTATTTCCTTATTGTCTTGTTTACTTGTTTTCTTGTAGTCACTGCAGTTCTTTTTCTGTGTTTTTCTAGTGGCCACAATAACTATTTTTGGTAACTAGGCCAAAATAATCATGGCAACACACGGATTGTTGTAACCATGGGCCTCCTGCAGGCCGTAGGATCCATGGGCCTTCTACGGGTCATAGGATGCATTGGCCTTCTATAGGGGCCATAGGATCCATGGGCCTTCTACGGGCCATAGGATCCATGGGCCTTCTACGGGCCGTACGATCCATGGGCCTTTTACCAGCCATACGATCCATGGGCCTTCTATGGGCCGTAGGATCCATGGGCCTTCTATGGGCCGTAGGATCCATGGGCCTTCTACGAGGCGTATCATCATTTCGCCAATCATGGGCCGTACTATTCATGGACCATAACGGGCCGTTAATAGGCCGTATTTGATAACTCTATGGAAACAACCCAACAGGTTTTTTTGACATGAAAACGGCCCAATGTATTAACATGCCACAAATGGGCCGACGTAACGATGGGCTGAATTTGGCCCACAAGTAGAAAATGATAGTAACGGTCCGTAAGTAACCGAATGCTGGAAATGAGCGCAAGAATAAATGGGCCCTGAGAAGGACAAAAGATAACTTGGGCTAGAAATGGCCCAATGGAATAATGGGCCATTAATGGGTATAAAGTGATACACTGTTCATTACAGGCCAGTTTCACCACGGTCCGTTAATGGGCCAAGAGTTACAAAGGGCCTCATATGGGTCGAAAGACTTCATGGGCCATACATGGGCCGGAAGTTAAAATGGGCTGGAATCATATTGGACGGCCTAGATGAAGCTACTGGGCCTAATTCGGAGAGGTCGTAATGGGCCCTGGGTTAGTGATAACCCACAAGTGTAGGGGATCGCAACAACTTTCGAGGTTAGAGTATTCAACCCAAATTTATTGATTCAACACAAGGGAAGCCAAAGAATATTCTTAAGTATTAGGAGTTGGGTTGTCAATTCAACCACACCTGGATAACTTAGTATCTGCAGCAAAGTATTTAGTAGCAAAGTAGTATGATAGTAATGGTAACAGTGGCAAAAGTAAAGATAATAGTTTTGTAGTAATTGTAACAGTAGCAACGAAAAAGTAAATAAGCGAAGCACAATATGTGAAAAGCTCGTATGCTTTGGATCAGTGATGGATAATTATGTCGGATGCGATTCCTCATGTAATAGCTATAACATAGGGTGACATAGAACTAGCTCCAATTCATCAATGTAATGTAGGCATGTATTCCGAATATAGTCATACGTGCTTATGGAACAGAACTTGCATGACATCTTTTGTCCTACCCTCCCGTGGCAGTGGGGTCCTTGTGGAAACTAAGGGATATTGAGGCCTCCTTTTAATAGAGAACTGGAACAAAGCATTAGCACATAGTGAATACATGAACTCCTCAAACTATGGTCATCACCGAGAAGTATCCCGATTATTGTCACTTCGGGGTTGTCGGATCATAACACATAATAGGTGACTATATACTTGCAAGATAAGATCAAGAACTCACATATATTCATGAAAACATAATAGGTTCAGATCTGAAATCATGGCACTCAGGCCCTAGTGACAAGAATTAAGCATAGCAAAGTCATAGCAACATCAATCTCAGAACATAATGGATACTAGGGATCAAACCCTAACAAAACTAACTTGATTACATGGTAAATCTCATCCAACCCATCACCGTCCAGCAAGCCTACAATGGAATTACTCATGCACGGCGGTGAGCATCATGAAATTTGTGATGGTTGATGGTTGATGATGACGATGGTGATGAATCCCCCTCTCCGGAGCCCCGAACGAACTCCAGATCAGCCCTCCCGAGAGAGATTAGGGCTTGGCGGCGGCTCTGTATCGTAAAACACGATGAAACTTTCTCTCTAATTTTTTCTCTCCGCGAAACAGAATATATAGAGTTGGAGTTGAGGTCGGCTGAGCTCCAGGGAGCCCATGTGATAGGGGGGCGCGCCCAGGGGGGAGGGCGCGCCCCCACCCTCGTGGACAGGATGTGGCACCCCTGGCCTTCATCTTTTGCCAGTATTTTTTATATTTTCCAAAATTTATCTTCGTGGATTTTCAGGTCATTCCGAGAACTTTTGTTTTCTGCACAATAAACAACATCATGGCAGTTCTGCTGAAAACAACGTCAGTCCGGGTTAGATTCATTCAAGTCATGCAAGTTAGAGTCCAAAACAAGGGCAAAAGTGTTTGGAAAAGTAGATACGTTGGAGACATATCAACTCCCCCAAGCTTAAACCTTTGCTTGTCCTCAAGCAATTCAGTTGATAAACTGAAAGTGATAAAGAAAAACTTTTACAAACACTATTTGCTCTTGTTGTTGTAAATATGTAAAGTCAGCATTCAAGTTTTCAGCAAAGATTATGAAATAACCATACTCACAATAACACTTAGGTGTCACATTTACTCATATCGATGGCATAATCAGCTAGCGAGCAATAATAATAAAACTCAGATGATAACACTTTCTTAAAACAATCATAATACGATATAACAAGATGGTATCTCGCTAGCCCTATCTGAGACCGCAAAACATTAATGTAGAGCACCTTTAAAAATCAAGGACTGACTAAACATTCTAATTCATGGTAAAAGAGATCCAGTTAAGTCATACCCAATATAAACCAACAGTAATGAATGCAAATGACAGTGTGCTCTCCAGCGGGTGCTTTTTAATAAGAAGGTGATGACTCAACATAAAGTAAATAGATAGGCCCTTCGCAGAGGGAAGCAGGGATTTGTAGAGGTGCCAGAGCTTGATTTTAAAATGGAGATAAATAACATTTTGAGCGGCATACTTTTACTGTCAACGCAACAATTATGAGATGGCTATATCTTCCATACCACATGCCTTATAGGCAGTTCCCAAACAGAATGGTAAAAGTTTATACTCCCCCACGACCAACAAGCATCAATCCATGGCTTGCTCAAAACAATGAGTGCCTCCAACTAACAACAGCCCTGGGGGAGTTCTATTTAATTATTTTGATTTGCTTTGATCTTTTGATCATGGGACTGGGCATCCTGGTTACCAGCCCTTTTTCTCGTGAATGAGGAGCGGAGTCCACTCCTCTTGAGAATAACACACCTAGCATGGAAGATACAGGAAACCCTAGTTGAAACATGAGCTGCTCGAGCATACAAAACAGAATTTCATTTGAAGGTTTGGAGTTTGGCACATACAAATTTACTTGGAACGGCAGGTAGATACCACATATAGGAAGGTATGGTGGACTCATATGGAACAACTTTGGGGTTTAAGGAGTTTGGATGCACAAGCAGTATTCCGCTTAGTACAGGTGAAGGCTAGCAAAAGACTGGGAAGCGACCAACTGAGAGAGCGACAACAGTCATGAACATGCATTAAAATTAATTTACACCAAGTACAAGCATGAGTAGGGTATACTACCCTAAACATAAATATCGTGAAGGCTATGTTGATTTGTTTCAACTACATGCGTGAACATGTGCCAAGTCGAGTCACTCAATTTATTCAAAGGAGGATACCATCCCATCATACCACATCATAATCATTTTAATAGCATGTTGGCACGCAAGGTAAACCATTATAACTCATAGCTAATTAAGCATGGCACAAGCAACTATAATCTCTAAATGTCATTGCAAATATGTTTACTTCATAATGAGCTGAATCAGGAACGATGAACTCATCATATTTACAAAAAAAGAGAGGTTGAGTTCATACCAACTTCTCTCATCTCAATCAGTCCATCATATATCGTCATTATTGCCTTTCACTTGCACGACCGAACGATGTGTATAATAATAAATTAATAATAGTGCACATGTATTGAATTAAGCTGGAATCTGCAAGCATTCAACTCAAGAAAGAAGACAAAATAATATGGGCTCTAAGTTAAATAAACAATCATGCATATGAGAGCCACTAAGCATTCAATATGGTCTTCTACTCTCGACCCCCAAAGGAAGGAAAAGAAATAAAACTATTTACACGGGAAAGCTCCCAACAAGTAAAAGAAGAACGAGAAATCTTTTTGGGTTTTCATTTTAATTACTACTACAAGCATGGGAAGTAAACTAACTAATTTTTTTGGTTTTTCTTAAGGTTTATCAAACACACAAGAAGAAAGCTAGAAAAATAAATTAAACTAGCATGGATAATACAATGAAAGAGTATGAGCACCGACAACTAGAATAATGTGTGAACATGAATGTAAAGTCGGTGAGAAATACGCACTCCCCCAAGCTTAGGCTTTTGGCCTAAGATGGTCTAATGCCAAGGAGCGCGGCTACTCTCCCCGGTGTACTGAGGAGCGTCATTGTACTGCCACTGACTGGCGATCTCCTCCGGATCCCACTGATAAGATGATGGACGATAAGGGTCCAGTGGTGGTTCCGGCTCAGGGTCCCCCTGCAGTGTTCTGAGTGCCTAAAATCCTCAAATAATCCAAAAAAATCATACTAAATTTGCAGGGCATTTGGAGCATTTTTATTTTGGGGATATTTTTTATTGCCTGGATAATTCAGAAAACAAACAGATAATACTATTTTTTCTTTATTTATTCTAAATAACTGAAAGTAAAAAGAGGGTACGAAAGGTTGTGCCTTCTAGTTTCATCCATCTCATGATCATCAAAATGAATCCACTAACAAGGTTGATCAAGTCTTGTTAACAAACTCATTCCTAATAACACGGAACCGGAGAAATTTCGAATAACACTAGGTTACCTCAACGGGGATATGAACATCCCCAATAATAAGAATATCATACTTTTTCTTGGGACTAGGAAGAGGAAATTCAAAACCTCCAATAATAATAGTTGGAACTTTTCCAATAGAATTGATACTATGAACTTGAGATTGTTTCCTCGAAAAGCGTACTGTATGCTCATTACCATTAACATGAAAAGTGACATCGCCTTTATTGCAATCAATAACAGCCCCTGCAGTATTCAAAAAGGGTCTACCAAGGATAATAGACATACTATCATCATCGGGAATATCAAGAATAACAAAGTCCATTAAGATAGTGACATTTGCAACCACAACAGGCACATCCTCACAAATACCGACATGTATAGCAGTTGATTTATCGACCATTTGCAAAGATATTTCAGTAGGTGTCAACTTATTCAATTCAAGTCTATGATATAAAGAGAGAGGCGTAACACTAACACCGGCTCCAAGATCACATAAAGACATTTTACCATAGTTTCTTTTAATGGAGCATATGGTTGGTACCCCTGGATCTCCAAGTTTCTTTGGTATTCCACCCTTAAAAGTGTAATTAGCAAGCATGGTGGAAATTTTAGCTTCCGATATCTTTCTTTTATTTGTAATGATATCCTTCATATACTTAGCATAATGATTTAATTTAAGCATATCAGTCAAGCGCATACGTAAAAAGATAGGTCCAATCATTTCAGCAAAGCGCACAAAATCCTCAACATCCTTTGTCTTGGATGGTTTAGGAGGAAAGGGCATGGGTTTCTGAACCCATGGTTCTCTTTCCCTACTGTGCTTCCTAGCAACAAAATCTCTCTTATCATAACGTTGATTCTCTGATTGTGGGTTATCAAGATCAACAGCAGGTTCAATCTCTACTTCATTGTTATTGCTAGGTTGAGCATCAACATGAACATTATCATTAACATTATCAGTAGATTCATGTTCATCACCTGATTGTGTTTCAGCATCAGAAATAGAAATATCGTTGGGATTATCATGTGTGTCTACAACAAGTTCATTAGAAGCATGCAAAGTCCTATCGTTTTTCTTTTTCTTCTTTTTGGAAGAAGTAGGTGCCTCTAAATTATTTCTCCGAGAATCCTGCTCGATTCTCTTACGGTGGCCTTCAGGATACAAAGGTTCCTAAGTCATTCTACCAGTTCTAGTAGCCACTCTAACAGCAAAATCATGTTTATTATTTAATTCATCAAGCAAATCGCTTTGAGCTTTAAGTACTTGCTCAGCTTGAATGGTAACTGTCGTGGAATTGTCACGTCAGATGTCCTTAGTGTCAGGACTTAGTCGCGAGGCCAACGCATCTATGTGGTAGCTTGAGAGGGGTTGAGTGGAATCGAGAGACGCAACACAAGACAGGGATTTAGACAGCTTCGGGCCCCGGGAAACATCATCCGGTAAAAACCCTACATGCTATTTGAGGCTAGCTCTCATTATCATCACGAGGGAGTCGCCGTAAACCGGCTCTCCTCTTTGCGTCTAGCCCTAAGATTGTTTCTTCTTGCTTGTAGCTTGTCCCTGTTTGGGAGCCCTGCCCCTCCTTATATATGTTGAAGGGGCGGGTTACATGTGGAGTCCTATTAGGATTAGGACTATTCTATCTCTAATACAAACCGGATACAAGTCCTGGTCTTAACTCCTTGTAAGGCAAATATTCCCTTCCATCTTAAGCCGGCCCACCATAGCTGAACCGGCCTTCATGAACCGCCCGTTGGGCCACCGGGTCTTGTCGCTCCTCTGACCCGCCTGCCGGATTACCAATGAACCGTAAACCGCCATGTCCAAGTGGGTCGTCAGTGAATCGCCAAACTCTAGCTGGGTCATACATCCGGCGGTTTATACCGCGGGGTATATCCCCGACATTAGCCCCCAGTTTAATTTGGATCCATCCATGTTAAACTGATCTGCAACAAGAACAAATTTGTCGGGTTGTGCTCCGGTTTAAATATACTTGTAAGCCGGCACTTGATCATCCTTAAATCCTTGTCATTTCTTCCTTCCAAGTTAATAACCATCTTCATAATCAATTTGCTTGCAGAAGATATTTGTAAATAAAGAATCCATTTGAATCGGCCTTCAATGCTTTGACTTGACAAAAATATTAGTCTCTGAAATATTCAACTGATATCCAGCCGGCTTGAAGATGTAAAACTTGCTGGTTTATGATTACCACCATTGTCTGGTTATAAAAACTGATAATTCCAGGTCATGATTGTTGCCAACACCGGTTCATGATTGTTGCTAATGTCGGTTCATGATTGTTGCTAATGCCGGTTCATGATTATTGATGACGCCGGGTTACAGACACAGGGTCATAATGATTGGTGACGCCGGGTTAATCCAGTTTGCTCAAAACAGAGAATTTGAAAATAGTTCTTCGATAATAATATAATACATGTAGCCCCCAAGTCTTGAGCAGAACAAAGTGATGAGTCGGGTCTTCAATAATATGAGCAGAAAATTACTTTGCATTAGCCCCCAAGTGTCATGGTGCATGCTTGCAGCAACATGAGACTTGCATGTAATCTCAATTTGAATAATGTAGCCCCCAAGTGCCGGGTCGTGAGCCTGCAGCGACTCGGGACTATTCCTTCCATTGTAGAATAAATCATATCCTTTGATAAAATAATAACTGTTGCACTAAAGCGACTTTGAAAACTCAATAATACCGGTTACTAATAACCATAAAAATCCAGCCATGTTGGCTATTCAAGATAATATAATCCGGTATGAAAAAATTCATCCAATATCATAATGAAAATTCAGCCAAATTTGGCTATTTGAATAATATAACCCAATCATCTATAAGCGCATGATTCCAATGGTGCAATCCAAATATATACTGGCGACATATAGTCCAAAGCCAGGCCGGTTTAATAAACTCCGGATAATTTCCCATCATATACTGGCGACTTATCGTCTTAAAGCCAGGCCGGTTTAATAAACACCGGATAATTTATCATGATGCTTTATTCAACCTGTCTCTGCATACAACAAGTTTAAAGTGTCCTGGCGGTTTACCGCCGGACGGGTCATAATGCCCAACATATAACCCAGGTTTATAACCAAGGCTGCACTTAAGAATAATCAATGAAATATATCATACCTGTGATATTGAATCACATCATTGGTTTACCAATTTTTTGTAGTAAGAGTGATAACCCCAATCTTGAGTAATGATAACTCCTTTCATACTGTGCCGGTTGATGATAAACCGTACCGGGTTGTGATAAACACCGGTTTAACCATATATAATACTGGCGACTCGTAGTCAAACCAGACCGGGCTGATAGTCTCCGGATTATAACTTGATCCTGTATTGAGAACTTGTACTTGAAAGTCAAGCCGGGTTAATGAACGCCGTTTTACTCCATAATAGGATGGTAATAGAAAATCAAACCGGGCAGATAGTCTCCGGATTAAGATTTGACCGTGTTCCGTCAATTTGTAATTGACAGTTGAACCGGATTAAAACGTTGTCGGTTTAAAAAAAACGCAAAAAATCAAATAACAGTTATGAAAAAATATGGAAGCAAAAGGCAATGATAAGACCATTTGCAAAAAGAGGCTTACTGAGCCGATCAGATGGTGTTACCATGGTCGGACACGACCAAGCTCCCAATAAGGTGTAGCTATGGTTCAAGTCAGCCAGGTCCCCAAATGATTCGTGGCATATATGCCAGATCAAGAGGCGTGGCAATGGTTCAGGTTCGACCAAGCCCCCAAGTGATTTTGTGGCCTTAGGCTGACCAAGAGGCGTGACTGGTTCAGACTTGACCATGTCCCCAAGTGATCTGGTGGCTGTCGCCTATCAAAAGGTGTCGCGTTTGTTCGGACACGACCAAGGCCCCAGTGATGTTATGGCACTAGGCCGATCAATAGGCGTGGCTATGGTTCGGATACGACCAAGCCCCCCAGTGATGTTATGGCACTAGGCCGATCAAGAGGCGTGGCTATGGTTCGGATACGACCAAGCACCCAAGTGACCAATAATATGATAAGCCAATAAGGCATGATACCCATGTTTGCACCGCGCATCATGGCATCAAGTCTTCTTTGGCACCCTTTAACTTTTTGCAAGAGATAAATCCTTCTTGAACCGGGATTTTGAACCGGATATTGAGAGCTTCAAGGATTTGTGGGAGACATCTTTCCCTTGAACCGGATTGTAAACCGAAATCTTCATTTTCAGCCGGAAATTTTCTGATGGCCTTTCAACTCGAACTTGCGAGAAGTTAATTCCTTTTTGAACCGGACATTTTTAAACCGGATTTGAGAGTTTGAGAGCTTTGTGGGAGAATATATTTCCCTTGAACCGGGTTGTAAACTGGATACTTGAGAGCTTCAGTGAGACTGACTTCCCTTGAGCCAGATTTTAAACCGGAATCCTTTCTGATGATCCGGAACTTCTTCACTGAGCCGGGATTTTGTAACTGTTATATACTTTCTAAGACGGAAATTTTCCGACAGCCTTTAAATTTTCATAACAGTAGCCTCCGGGACCGGGTTATCTTTCCCTCCATCATCCTGGGTTTATAACTTTGCTGAAACTGGCAAGATTTGCTGAGTTATGTCATCGTAGCCCCCAAGTCTCAAAGGTGACTCGAGGAGTTGGCTTGAGATTCTCCATGTTTGACCGTGATATAAACCGGCATAACTTGTATATCATTGGTGTTGATAGCACGATGTGAATCCACAGAAGGTTGTGATGACTGAGGCGGGTTATAAATGATCCCGTATGAGCCATGTCAGCAACTCGGCCAATGGCTCCTTCCAACTGGCGATTTGAAGTTAACCAAACTATAGTGGCGGCGACTTGTGCGCCTGCCCATTGAACCATCCGGTGTAGACGGCGGTTGATAGTATATGACAATTTGCCTCCATTTTGAAAGAAAACCGGGCTACCCCAGCTGTGACTTGCTCATGCAGACAGGTGCGGCCTGGTATGTTGATGTGGACCAGGCCGCAATAAATGGACGGTAGAGACATCCACAATATTAGAGGTGGCTTGGACAGATGAACCGGCCACGGTGCTGTAAACCGGTGCGGACGAGCAAGTTGTCCTTCGTGTTGTAAACCGGCGCGGACGCATGAACCTGTGGCCAGGGCGGACGGGCAAGTCGTCCGTGGTGCCGTAAGGTGGTACGGACGGGCGAGTTGGCCGGCGCGTTGATGTAAACCGGACTACGGGGCGGCGGTTTGTGTTCCGATTTATCAGTGTGATATACGCAGATGCTGGTGTAGAACAGCTAGCGCGCGCCGTCCGCAGTAGGGCATCACTTTTATAGTGAGCACTTGTCCTGTATAAAAAGATATAGGCCAGAGTAATTATTCTCAAGTAATTTAATATGTGCTGATAAGGTATATAAAAAGATAGCACCTGGTATATTTTGTCCGGTGAATACGGACGCTGGAACATGTTGCGGCAACTGTGGCCGTCTCGGGGCCTGGAGCCAGGCGGTTTAGAACAGAGCCTCCGGGTAACGGGGCATGTTGACTTTGGGACCTGTGATGTCTGACGCCTGTCCTCATCCGGTCTTGATATTTATTTGTACTAGACCTTCTGTGAGATGTATACTAGTAGTACTTTTCTTATTCTTCCCTTTCCTTTTTAGAACCAGGACTCGATGGACACGGCCAGCAGATAGCTGATCGCTCTGGACACCGTAGAGAAAAAACACTTTTTATCCATGATCTGGTAGGTGCCTTCGTGGCTGTAGATGTAGTAGTACTTAAATAATGCGGCACTCAATTAGTACTAGTCTTGGTTACGTACTAGTACAAGTACTAATTGATTCCTTGGATTTTTGCAGCCGGATTAAACACTCATTATCAGCCTTCATCCGTGCTGATGTGGACACAAAGAGGAGAAGCAATCTGACCCGGATACTGATTACTTGGCGACATCGAATCAGACTCTTGTCCGGTCTCATCGGTAGCAAACAAACCGACCTGTGCTCGAATCCAATGAGTCGTCGTGCAACGCGTGAGGCGCCGCAGCCAAACCCTAACAACTCTACGGATCTTGTATCTGCTGGCTCCAAAAAAATTTAACCATAATTTTGATCTCCCAATAATAAATTTGCCGACTCTGTCCATGGTCGTCCGGATTGATCATGAACCTCTCGATCCCTGAGAAAGATCCCTCCAAGAACTCAACACCACCGTGCGCAGGCCCCACGGTGGGCGCCAACTGTCGTGGAATTGTCACGTCAGATGTCCTTAGTGTCGGACTTAGTCGCGGGGCCAACGCATCTATGTGGTAGCTTGAGAGGGGTTGAGTGGAATCGAGAGACGCAACACAAGACAGGGATTTAGACAGCTTCGGGCCCCAGGAAACATCATCCGGTAAAAACCCTACATGCTGTTTGAGGCTAGGTCTCATTATCATCACGAGGGAGTCGCCGTAAACCGGCTCTCCTCTTTGTGTCTAGCCCTAAGATTGTTTCTTCTTGCTTGTAGCTTGTCCCTCTTTGGGAGCCCTGCCCCTCCTTATATATGTTGAAGGGGCGGGTTACATGTGGAGTCCTATTAGGATTAGGACTATTCTATCTCTAATACAAACCGGATACAAGTCCTGGTCTTAACTCCTTGTAAGGCAAATATTCCCTTCCATCTTAAGCCGGCCCACCATAGCTGAACCGGCCTTCATGAACCGCCCGTTGGGCCACCGGGTCTTGTCGCTCCTCTGACCCGCCTGCCGGATTACCAATGAACCGTAAACCGCCATGTCCAAGTGGGTCGTCAGTGAATCGCCAAACTCTAGCCGGGTCATACATCCGGCGGTTTATACCGCGGGGTATATCCCCGACAGTAACTGTCGGTGTCGAAACCGGAGGATCTTGGGTAGGGGTTCCCGAACTGTGCGTCTAAGGCTAATGGTAATAGGAGGCTGGGGACACGATGTTTAACCAGGTTGGGGCCCTCTCGATGGAGGTAATACCCTACTTCCTGCTTGATTGACCTTGATGATATGAGTATTACAAGAGTTGATCTACCACGAGATTATAGAGGCTAAACCCGGGAAGCTAGCCTATGATTATGATTGTTGTTGTCCTACGGACTAAACCCTCCGATTTATATAGACACCGTAGGGGGCTAGGGTTACACAGAGTCGGTTACGGAGAAGGGGATCTACATATCCGAATCGCCAAGCTTGCCTTCCACGCAAAGGAGAGTCCCGTCCGGACACAGGACGAAGTCTTCTTGTATCTTTATAGTCCAACAGTTTGGCCAAAGTATATAGCCTGGCTGTCCAGATAGCCCCTAATCCAGGACTCCCTCAGTAGCCCCTGAACCAGGCTTCAATGACGATGAGACCGGCGTGCAGTTCGTCTTCGACATTGCAAGGCTGGTTCTTCCTCCGAATACTCCATAGAAGATTTTGAACACGAGAATCGTGTCCGGCTCTGCAAAATAAATTCCACATACCACCGCAGAGAGAACAGTATTCCACAAATCAAATCTACTGACATCCTTTGTAGAGTGACATCACGCCACAGACCGGTCATCATTCGAACTGTTTTTTTACAACCAGCTACTGCACATATTGCAAGGCAGTATCCTTGGCACGTCTTGTCGAAGCAGAGATCGTGTCCCCCTTATCATGGGATTCTCATCAATCCGGGCGTGGGTAACCCAACCGTGCCATCAACCATGGCGCTTGGGGAATAAGCGATTTCAACGGGCAAGAGGGGAGGCACATGGCTCCTACCGCCTTTATAAAGAGATAAGGATTCCCCTTTTTCACCCATGCCTTCTTCCTCCATTGCTCATCCGCTCTCGCACTCTCGAGCTCCAGCGCCCAAGTTCTCACCTTCTCTGTTAAGCCATTTCAACCATGTCCGGAGCAGGAGGCAAGTGGATGGCCTCCTCTGTTACGGAGGAGGACATTACAAAGCTTAGGGGGCGGATATTTAGCCGCAGACATCGCGCACCGGCTCCTGGACGAAGGGTAGATCATCCCCACTCCGGACCGCCACGAGAGGGTTGTATTTCTCCCCCACTTCGTCCTCGGACTGGGATTTCCCCTCCACTCATTTGTCCGCGGGCTCATGTTTTACTATGGGCTAGATTTTCATGATCTTGCCCCAAATTTCGTCCTCGACATCTCGGTGTTTATTGTCGTGTGCGAGGCCTTCCTCCGCATCCCACCCAACTTCAGCCTATGACTAAAGATCTTCAGTGTTAAGCCGAAGATAGTGGGGGGGGGGGTGAGCAAGCGGAGTGCGAAGGCGCCATGGTGGGCAGGATGCCCAACATCACCTGGCTCGAAGGCTCCTTCATGGAGACCGTGAAGGGGTGGCAATTAGGATGGTTCTACATCACCGAGCCGCGCAATGCCAACTGGGCGGCGGCCCCTGAATTTCGATCCGACATCCCCATGCAGCTCACCTTCTCGGAAAAGAAAGGCTTGGCCTAGGGTACCCCTGCGGAGCTGACCAAACTCGTGAACTGCATCAAGAATATGATGGGCAAGAATATCAAGCTCGTCAACGTTGTCCAAGTCATGCTCTTCTGTCGAATCCTCCCGTGCGAAAGACAGGCATTTAATATGTGGGAGTTTGATTCTGCCCAACACCAGATGATGCGAGAGCTCTTCGACATGATGCACAAAGACGTCTGGAAGGTGCTGTTCAAGGTGTCTGAAGTCTCTCCTCCCCTCACCAAAGACCGTGGACTCAGCGCAAAGCACATTGCCAATCCGATAAGCCTTCCATCTTTCAAGATGAGACTTTCCTGGTATATTCGGGGGGGGGGGGGAGTTTAAGCCACCGTGCTGATTTAACAGGAATATGTGGCGATGACGGAGCGGATCAACTGTCCGGCTCCGCTACCTGAAGATCCAGCAACCGCTCTCCTGACAGAGATGCTGGTCCCGACGCCTTACAAGGTGCCGGAGAAGAAGGCCAAGAAGAAGGCCACAGGCACCAGGAAAGGTCTCCGGCGCAAGGCCGTGTCGGACACATTGTCCGAAGATTTAGAGGTGCCCTCCTCCAACGAAAACGAGGAGGAGGAAGAAGAAGTCCCTCCCCCAACCAGGAAGGAGAAGAAAAGGAAGGCTTCCCTGTCCGGGGAGGCCGAGGGGTCCAAGAAGGGAAGAACCCTCCCTCCGGACCAATCCACCACCGCCGCCTACATCGACGAGGAGTGACTGCCCAGGGACAAGCCCTGGGAAAAGTCGTAAGTGTCCGGACACTATCTTCCCGTATGCTTCGCTTTATTTGCTTTCTAACATGTTGAACATGATCATACAGTCCGTCCAAGGCCCATATAGGTGCATCCTCCTCAGATGGGTCTTTGAGTCCGTCGAAGATGAACAACTATCGCTCCTGACGGCCACATCCACTAGGCCCGCGGACGACACCGAGGGGTTGTCCCAGCGGATACCGGAGCAGGGGGAGGCGATTCTGGGGACGCCGCAAGGCGAAATCCCAGCCGCCATGCTCATGGGGGGAAAGACCCCCATGGATCTTGACGACGGGGGCCACAGCAAGTCCGGCTCTTGTCCGGACACTGCTCCGGAACCTCGAATGGTTCCGAATTCAGGTAGGCAGCCCCTCGCTAAGGAGGGCGAGCTGCTTGTTATGATGACCTCTGTCCAACCAGAGGCATCGGACAATTTGCTGGGAGCGCTTCATGACATCTTTTGTCCTACCCTCCCGTGGCAGTGGGGTCCTAGTGGAAACTAAGGGATATTAAGGCCTCCTTTTAATAGAGAACCGGAACAAAGCATTAGCACATAGTGAATACATGAACTCGTCAAACTATGGTCATCACCGAGAAGTATCCCGATTATTGTCACTTCGGGGTTGTCGGATCATAACACATAATAGGTGACTATAGACTTGCAAGATAGGATCAAGAACTCACACATATTCGTAAAAACATAATAGGTTCAGATCTGAAATCATGGCACTCGGGCCCTAGTGACAAGTATTAAGCATAGCAAAGTCATAGCAACATCAATCTCAGAAAATAATGCATACTAGGGATCAAACCCTAACAAAACTAACTTGATTACATGGTAAATCTCATCCAACCCATCACCATCCAGAAAGCCTACGATGGAATTACTCACGCACGGCGGTGAGCATCATGAAATTGGTGATGGAGGATGGTTGATGATGACGACGGCGACGAACCCCCCTCTCCGGAGCCCCGAACGGACTCCAGATCAGCCCTCCCGAGAGAGATTAGGGCTTGGCAGCGGCTCCATATCGTAAAACGCGATGAAACTTTCTCTCTGATTTCTTTCTCCGCGAAACGGCATATATAGAGTTGGAGTCGAGGTCGGCGGAGCTCCAGGGGGCCCACGAGATAGGGGGGCACGCCCAGGGGGGAGGGTGCGCCCGCCACTCTCGTGGACAAGGTGTGGGCCTCCTGGCCTTCATCTTTTGCCAGTATTTTTTATATTTTCCAAAAGTTATCTCCGTGGATTTTCAGGTCATTCCGAGAAATTTTGTTTTCTGCACAATAAACAACATCATGGCAGTTCTGCTGAAAACAACGTCAGTCCGGGTTAGTTTCATTCAAATCATGCAAGTTAGAGTCCAAAACAAGGGCAAAAGTGTTTGGAAAAGTAGATACGTTGGAGACGTATCAGTTAGCGAGCTGTAAATGGGCTATATGCGAATAGGCCGTTAATAGGCTTTCCATGGGACAGCCCGCCACCTTTTAACCAAGTCAAACGGGCCAGCCTTTTCATAGGAATGGGCCTTTGTTGGGCCATGCCACGTGTCGACGTATCATAGGCGCCTTGTGTCCAATGAGTGGATGACATCTGTCCCAACGGTGAGCCGACACGTATTTCTCCAGCCAACGATGATTTTACATGTGGAAAATCCCCATTGGTCGGGGCTGTTAACAAGTTATCGGATCCGAAATCGGTCGTGGAAAATCCCCATTGGTCGTGGAAAATCACCCTTGACAAAAGCACTTCTGTGACGTGCAATTTATCGTCATGGAAGTGGACACTTCCGTGATGATAATTTTGGTAATGTCATGGAACACTTCTACGACAGCACAGGTATGACTATCTTGATTCTGTCATAAAATCGTCATGGATGTACATGCATGACAAAAAACGCGACCTACTGTGACACACACGTATCATCACGGAAGTGTATTTTTTTTGTAGTGCACTTAAAGCTATTCTTTCCGTTCAATGTATTGAAGAGTTCATACTAAAATAACACAAAGTTATTCTTTCCGTTCGATCTATCCAAGAGTTCGTACTAAAATAACACCATATGATACGCATCAGCCAACTCTAATGTCACCTAGATACTCCAATGTCACCACAAGTATCCATGAGTTAATTATACGATACACATCAAACAATTTTAGATTCATAATACTCAATCCAACACAAAGAACCTCAAAGAGTACCCCAAGATTTCTACCGAAGAAACAAAAGACGAGAACGTGCATCAACCCTTATGCATAGATTACCCCAATGTCACCTCGGGAATCCGTGAGTTGAGTGCCAAAACACATATCAAGTGAATCAATATGGTACCCCATTGTCACCACGGGTATTCATATGCAAGACATATATCAAGTGCTCTCAAATCCATAAAAGTATTCAATCCGATAACAACGAAATTTCAAAGGGAAAACTCAATTCATCACAACAAGATAGAGAGGGGAAAACACCATATGATCAAACTATATTAACAAAGCCCGCGATACATCAAGATCATGACATCTCAAGAACACGAGAGAGAGGGAGAGAGAGAGAGATTAAACACATTGCTACTGGTACAAACCCTCAGCCCCGAGGGTGGACTACTCCCTCCTCATCGTGGTGGTTGCCGGGATGATGAAGATTGTCGGCGTTCTGGATATGGGGTATCTAGACTTGCCTGCCTGCGGCCCACCACATGGCTCCATCAACGGCCTGGTACGGCCCAACTTTAGCATCAATGACTCAAGACCCTCACAAGGGGCCAAGCCTCGCGAGGCGTACGACACCAAGACCCCCGAGGGAATCGGCCTCCTCAGGCTGGCTCCCGAGGGGCGGAGAGTTCTATGCAAGGTGCGCCTCACGAGGCTCAGCTAACATGAGCCATGATGACCAAGGCCAGGCGGGCGCTAGCGGGCGCAGAGCTCTAGTTTCCTCTTTGGTGCAAGGGGGGCAAGCCGCAGGCGCAGAGTCCCGAGGAATTAGCCAAAGGTTTCCATTCATGTGCAACAAGACCATGACCGCCAGGACGGCAGGGCGGAGGTCATCACCGAGCCCACTGCAGCATCACGACCAGGGGCTTTTTGTAGGCAAAGACCACTTTAGTCAGGATAGGATGTACTACTTGTCCCCTTTCGAATGTGGCCGTTGTGGGATCCCTTCCCGCCAACATTTGGGAAGAGGACCATCGCCACTATAAATAGGACTTAGCAACCACCATATGTGTCGGATCGAATCCATTCTCACCCAACCACCTCACCAGCTCTCTTGAGCTCAAGAACACCTCACCTCCTGAGGCCAGTTCATCCACTGTACTAGTTCATCCTCAGCTCTTCGAGGCAATCCACCAAAACACTGGAGTAGGGTATTACACAGCAAGGTGGCCCGAACGAGGATAAACTGCTGTGTCTCTTTGTCTCTTCGAGCCCGACGTGCTAGGCTTAGGAGGAGTGCGAGTGGGCAGGCTGGGTAGGTTGAGATCTCCACATGCACCCCAAAGCTCAAACCTTTCAAGGGTTTGCGGAATCCGTAATCCGACCAAGATGGTAATCAGTGATGATTTCCCCCTCCAGCGGAGTTCCGGAACGGGGTCTAGATTGGTTTCTCGTGGCTAGAGAGGCTTGCGGCGGCAGAACTTCTGATCTAGGGTTGCCCTTAAGGTTTTTGGAATATTTGAAGATTTATAGGGTGAAGAGGCGGTGCGGGAGGCCACCAAGGTGGGCACAACCCACTAGGGTGCGCCCAGGTGGGTTGTGCCCCCCTCGGGGCACCCCTCTGGTACTTCTCTGGCCCACCTTGGGTGTTCTGGTCCAAAAAAATTCTCCAATTTTTTTGCTGCATTTGGACTCGGTTTGATATTGATTTCCTGCGATGTAAAAACCAGGCAAAAAAAAACAGCAACTGGCACTGGTCACTATGTCAAGAGGTTAGTACCTAAAAATGATGTAAAGTTGCTATAAAATGATTATAAAACATCCAAGAATGATAATACAAGTGCATGAATACTTCATAAATTATAGATATGTTGGAGACATATCAAGGATCGAATACATCAACTGTGTTTCTTAACGCTTCCGCTTAGCGATCTACAAGGGTATGTAGATCCAATCTCTCCTCTCGTAGATGGTCATCTCCTTGATTGATCTTGGTGAGCGTAGGATTTTTTTTGTTTCCCATGCAACTTTCCCCAACAGTGGTATCAAAGCTAGGTCTATGCGTAGATGACATCACGAGTAGAACACAAAGGAGGTTGTGGGCGTTGATATTCATATTGCTTCCTTCCTTGGTCTTTTCTTTATTCAACAGTTGTGGGATGAAGTGGCCTGGACCAACTCTACATGTCCACGTACATGAGATCGGTTCCATTGACTGACTTGCAACTTGTTGCATAAAGATGGCTGGCGGGTGTTTGTCTCTCCCACCTTAGTTGAATCGGATTTGACAAAGGCAGTCCTTGTAGAAGGTTAAATAGCAACTTGCATATCACCATTGTGGCTTTGCGTAGGTAAGATCGGTTCTTACTAGTTACCCATAGCAGTCACGTAAAACATGCAAAAACAAAGTAGAGGACGTTTAACTTGTTTTTGTAGGGTATGTTGTGATATGATATGGCCAAAGACATGATGAGAGATATTTGATGTATGAGATGACCATGTTTTGTATAGATTATCATGACTTGCATGTCGATGAATACGGCAACCGACAGGAGCCATAGGGTTGACTTTAATTTTTTTTATGACCTGCGTGTCAATCATTAAGCTCTATGTAATGCTTTATTTTATTGCTAAGTGGTAGAAATAGTTGTAGAAGCATGGTTGGCGTGACAACCCCGATGGAGACACGATGATGGAGATCATGGTGTCACCTGTGACTATGGAGATCATGCCGGTGCTTTCAAGATGGAGATCAAAAGCACAAGATGATGGCCATATCATGCCACTTATGATTTGCATGTGATGTTAATCCTTTTATGCATGTTATTTTTCTTAGGATGATGGTAGCATTATAAGGTGATCCCTCACTAAAATTTCAAGGAAAAATTGTGTTCTCCCCAAGTGTGCACCATTGTGAAAGTTTGTCGTTTCGAAGCACCACGTGATGATCGGGTGTGATGGACTCTACGTTCACATACAACGGGTGCAAGACATTTTTGCACATGCAGAACACTTGGGTTAAACTTGACGAGCCTAGCATGTACAGACATGGCCTCGGAACACAAGAGACCAAAAGGTCGAACACGAGTCATATAGTAGATATGATCAACATGGAGATGTTCACCATTGAAACCACCTCATTTCACGTGATGATCGGACTTGGGTTGGTGGATTTGGATCATGTTACACTCGGACGATCAGAGGGATGTTGATTTGAGTGGGAGTTCTTAGGTAATATGATTAATTGAACTCATTATCTTGAACAATAGTCTAAGTTATCTTTGCAAATTATGTTGTGGATCAATGGCTCGCGCAGTAGCTCCCCTGAATTTCCATGCATTCCTAGAGAAAGCTAAGCTGAAAGATGATGGAAGCAACTTTTTGGACTGGGCCCGTAATCTTAGGATTATCCTCACGGCTGCCCAAAAGTCTTATGTCCTTGATGCACCGCTTGGTGCGCCACCCCCTCCAGCGATTGTGGACGTTGTGAACACCTGACAGTCGCGTGTTGATGAATACTCAATGCTTAGAACCAGGACTTCAAAGGTTTTTTGAACGTTATGGAGTATATGAGATGTTCCAGGAGTTGAAGTTTATTATTGAGCAGAATGCCCGGATCGAGAGGTATGAGGCCTCCCATAAGTTCTATGCCTGCAAAATGGAGGATAACGGGTCTGTCAATGAGCACATACTCAGAATGTTTGGGTATTACAACTGTCTCACTGAGTTGGGAGTTGAGCTCCCGACTGAGGCGGTCACTGACATAGTTCTTCAATTGCTACCACCTAGCTACAACAACATTGTGTTGAACTATAACATGCAAGGGATGAACAAGTCAGTCTCCGAGCTATTCACAATGTTGAAAGTCGTGGAGTTAGACATCCATAAGGAGCAGCAAGTTTTGATGGTCAATAAAACCACTATCTTCAAGAAGAGCAAGGGAAAGAAGGGAAACTTTAAGATGGGTGGCAAAGCAGTTGCCCCTCCCGTGAAGAAACCCAAGGTTGAACCCAAGCCAAAAACTGAGTGCTTCTATTGCAAGGGAACTAGCCACTGGAAGCGGAATTTCCCCCAGTACCTGGCTGACAAGAAGTGTCCAACGTCGACAAAGGGATATATATGATATACATGTTATTGATGTGTACCTTACCAGCTCTCGTTGTAGTGCCTGGGTATTTGATACCGGTGCGGTTGCTCACATTTGCAACTCTAAATAGGAACTACAGAATAGATGAAGGCTGACGAAGGGCGAAGTGACGATGCGCGTGGGAAATGGTTCAAAGGTTGATGCGATCGCCGTAGGCACGCTCGCTCTTCGATTACTATCGGGATTAGTGATAAACTTGAATAACTCTTATTTAGTGCCTGCATTGAGCATGAACATTATATCTGGATCTTGTTTAATGCGAGCTGGTTACTCATTTAAATAAGAGAATAATGGTTGTTCTATTTATATGGGTAATATCTTTTACGGTCATGCACCCATTGTGAGGGGTTCATTCTTATTGAATCTTGATAGTGATGATACACATGTTCGTAACATTGATGCGAAAAGATGTAGAGTTGATAATGATAGTACCACTTTCTTGTGGCACTACCGCTTAGGTCATATTGGTTTGAAGCGCATGAAGAAACTCCATGTTGATGGACTGTTGGAGTCACTTGATTTTGAATCACTTGACACATGTGGACCAAGCCTCGTGGGCAAGATGACTAAAACCCCATTTCTCAGAACAATGGAACAGACAAGTGAGTTGGAAATCATACATACTTATGTGTGTAGTCCGATGAGTGTTGACACATTCAGTGGATATTGTTATTTTCTCACCTTCATCGATGATTTGAGTAGATATAGGTATATTTACTTAATGAAGCATAAGTCTGAAATGTTTGAAAAGTTCAAGCAATTTCAGAGTGAAGTTGAGAATCATCGTAGCAAGAAGATTAAATTCCTATGATCCGATCGAGGGGGAGAATATCCGAGTTATGAGTTTCACAATCACTTAAGACAATGTGGAATTTTTTCACAATTGATGCCACCTAGAACACCACAGCATAATGGTGGGTCTGAACGTCATAATCGTACCTTATTGCTTATGTTGCGTTCTATGATGTCTCTTGCCAATTTGCCACTATTGTTTTGGGGTTATGCATTAGAGACAACAACAATCACTTTAAATAGGGCACCATCGTCTAAGTCCGTAGATACGACACCATATGAACTATGGTTTGGCAAGAAACCTAAGATGTAGTTTCTTAAGGTTTGGGGCTGCGATGCTTATGTCAAAAGGCTTCAGCTAGAAATGCTCGAAGCCAAAGCAGACAAATGCGTCGTCATAGGATACCCAAAGGAGACGGTTGGGTATACCTTCTATCTCAGATCCGAGGGCAAAGTGTTTGTCGCTAAGAACGGGTCCTTTCTCGAGAAAGAGTTTCTCTCAAAAGAATTGAGTGGGAGGAATATAGAACTAGATGAGGTTGTTGAACCTTTACTTCAACCAGAGAGTCACGTGATGTCTGCTAGAACAATGTCGGTATTTCCCCAAAGAGGAAAGTATGATGCAGTATAGCGGCGGTAGGTATTTCCCTCAGTGATGGGACCAAGGTTATGGAACCAGTAGGAGAACCTCCTCACACCACATAAATGCACCTGCACACAAATAACAAAAACTCGCAACCCGGCGTGTTAAAGGGGTTGTCAACCCCTTCTGGGTACGGCGCCTCAAGATAGGCAAAAATATGAGGTAAAAGTGGAAGATAGTATAAATAGATCGTGGAACAACTAAATTGCAGCAAGGTATTTTTGTATTTTTGGTTTAATAGATCTGAAAATAAATGCAAGGCAAAATAGATCACAAAGGCAAATATGATGAAAAGAGACCCAGGGGCCGTAGGTTTCACTAGTGGCTTCTCTCGAGAAAAATAGCAAATGGTTGGAAAACAATTACTGTTGGGTAATTGATAGAACTTCAAATAATCATGACGATATCCAGGCAATGATCATTATATAGGCATCACGTCCAAGATTAGTAGACCGACTCCTGCCTGAATCTACTACTGTTACTCCACACATCGACCTCTATCCAGCATTCATCTAGTGTATTAAGTTCATGGAAAAACGGACTAATGCAATAAGAACGATGACATGATGTAGACGAGATCTGTTTATCCATTGCGGAGATATAGATCTCATCTTGTTATCCTTAGTAGCAATGATACATACGTCTCGGTTCCCCTTCTATCACTGGGATCAAGCACCGTAAGATCGAACCACTACAAAGCACCTCTTCCCATTGCAAGATAAATAGATCAAGTTGGGCAAACAAAACCCAAATATCAAAGAAGAAATACGAGGATATAAGCAATCGTGCATATAAGAGATCAAAAAGACTCAAATAACTTTCATGGATAAAAACATAGATCTGATCAAAAACTCAAAGTTCATCACATCCCAACAAACACGACGCAACAAGACTTACATCATATGGATCTCCAAGAGACCATTGCATTGATAATCAAGCGAGAGAGAGGAAGGCATCTAGCTACTAACTACAGACCTGTAGGTCAACAAAGAACTACTCACGCATCATAGGAGAGGCACCAATGGAGGTGGTGAATCCCTCCATGACGGTGTCTAGATTGGATCTGGTGGTTCTGGATTCTGCGGCAGCTGGAATTGATTTTCGTCGACTCCCCTAGGGTTTCTGGAATATTTGGATATTTATAGAGAAAAAATGCCGTTCAGGGGGCAACCAAGGTGGGAAGCACCCACCAGGGCGCGCCTGGGCCTCCTGGTTTGCCCTGGTGGGTGCTGCTCCCCTTGAGCGTCCCCCCAGGTGCTTCCTTGGCCCACTTGCTTTATTCTGGCCCAAAAAAAATCCTCCAGGAGTTTCATTGCGTTTGGACTCCATTTGATATTCATTTCTTGCGATGTAAAAAACATGCAGAAAATAGCAACTAGCACTGGGCACTATGTCAATCGGTTAGTACCAAAAAATGATATAAAATGACTATAAAATGATTGTAAAACATCCAAGAATGATAATATAATAGCATGGAACAATCAAAAATTATAGATACGTTGGAGACGTATCAGCATCCCCAAGCTTAATTCCTGCTCGTCCTCGAGTAGGTAAATGATAAAAATAGAATTTTTGATGTGGAATGCTGCCTAACATGTTCATCATATATTGTTCTTTATAGCATGGACATATGGACTTTTATATGATTCAAAGCAATATTCTAGTTTTGACATGAAGACTTTAATAGTCAAGCATACCAACAAGCAACCATGTCTTTCAAAATATCAACAGTAAAGCAAGTTATCCCTAGCCCATCATGCTCAATCATTGATCCATTCATGGAACACACTCGAATATTAGCTACACCCAATGCTCAAATACGATCATAGTGCCCCTTAGTTGGTGCTTTATAAGAGAAAATGGAGACTCAAATTCAAAATAAAAATTGCATAAGTAAAAGGAAGGCCCTTCGCGGAGGGAATTAGGGATTTGTAGAGGTGCCAGAGCTCAAAGCTTTAATTAAGAGATAAAAATTATTTTTGAGAGGCATACTTTTCCCACCAACGAAAACGACTTGGAGCATCCCAACACTTTCCATGATAGATACATCATAGGCGGTTCCCAAATAAAAAATAATGTTTATTCCTTTTTCCACCATAACTTTCACTTTCCATGGCTAGCCGTATCCACGGGTGCCCTCCATAACAACACTTTCTAAGGAATTTATTATTTGACAACATAAAGTAAATTCATTATTCATTTCGGGACTGGACATCCCTACTACCTTTGTCGTACTCTCATGCAATGACAAGTGAATAAACACTCATCATGAGAATAATACATCTAGCATGGAAAATATTGGCTACCCTTTACCGCTTCGCGAGTAGTAGAGCACACAAAAGAGAAATTTATTTTGAATATTAGAGATGGCACATTAAAATTTGTTTAGAATGGCATGGAAATACCACATATAGGTAGGTATAGTGGACTCATATGGCAAAACTGGTTTAAAGGGTTTTGGATGCACAAGTAGTGATCATACTTAGTGCAAAATGAAGGCTGAGAAGCGACCAACCAAAAAGCGAAAAATCTTGTACCCAAGCATTAAGCATAAGTAACACCGAATAATGCACCATAAGTAGGATATAAATTTCATTGCATAACTATTGACTCACGTGCTTGCATAGGGAATCACAAACCTTAACATCAATATTCTTACTAAAGCGCAATTACTCATCAACATGACTCACATATCATACCGTCATATCTCGAAACCATTACTAAGAATCAATGTTATTTTGTCCAATGATCTTCATGAAAGTTTTTAATACATCCTCCTTGGATATCTATCACTTTGGGACTATTTTCATATGTTGCTTTTGATAAGCTCAAAAAATATAAGTGAAGATCATGAGCATAATTTTTTCTTTCTCTCAAAATAATCTAAGTGAAGCAAGAGAGAATTTCCTAAAAATTTACTAACTCCCAAATAAATCTAAGTGAAACATGAGAGCATTTCTTCAAAATTAACAAATCGCACCGTGCTCAAAAATATATAAGTGAAGTACTAGAGCAAATCCATAGCTCTAAAAATTTAAGTGAAGCATAGGAGCAAGCATAGCATAATTTTTGGCTCTATCAAAAAGGGTGTGTCCAGCAAGGATTCAACACTTAAAACACAAAGCAAAACAAGCAAAGGCTCATATCATACAAGACGCTCCAAGCAAAACTCATATTATGTGATGAATAAAAATATAGTTTCAAGTAAAATACCGATGGTTGTTAGAAGAAAGCGGGGATGCCACTCGGGGGCATCCCCAAGCTTAGTTGCTTGCTACTTATTTGACTAGTATCTTGGGGTGCCTCGGGCATCCCCAAGCTTAGCCTTTTGCTTATCCTTATTCCTTCATCCATCATAAGATAACCCAAAACTTGAAAACTTCAATCACACAAAACTCAAACAAAATCTTCATGAGATCCGTTAGTATAAGAAACCAAAACACTACTATAAGTAGTGCAGAAAACCTATTCTTATGTTTTTTGCATTATATCTACTGTATTCCAAATTTTCTATGGCAAAAACTCATCAAAGAAAACCATAGAATCATTAGAACAAGCACACAACGCAAAGAAAACAGAATCTGTCAAAAACAGAACAGTCTGTAGCAATCTGAAAATTTCAAATACTTCTGTGACTCCAAAAATTATGGAATAAATTGGTGGACGTGAGGAATTTGTCTATTAGTCCTCTTCAAAAAGATTCAACTTAAAATCACTCTTTTGTAAAAAATGACAAATAATCTCGTGAGCGCAAAAGTTTCTGTTTTTCAGCAAGATTAAATAAACTTTCACCCAAGTCTTCCCAAAGGCCTTTCTTGGCACAAACACTAATTAAAACACAAAAAACACAATCATAACAGTAGCATAATTTTGATAACACTCAAGAACAGAAATCAAAAAGCAAGAATAAATGTTATTCATTGGGTTGCCTCCCAACAAGCGCTATCGTTTTACGCCCCTAGCTAGGCATAACGCATAGGATCTAAGTTTTGTCACTCTTATCCTTGTTTCCCTTGGAGGTATTTGTGTTGGGAGGCTTCGTAAATAAGACATAAAACACATTATTCATGGAAACCTTAGCACAATAAAGTTGCTTTTTATCATAACCCCTTTGATTTCCGGCAGTGATCCAAGAATAGTGTTGATTAACATCGTTAAATACTTGTTGGATCATATCTAAAACGGGGACCTGCTTTTTAAGATTCTCATCAAAGATTTGGTTAGCTCCAAGCAAATGTCTCAAAGCAGAATCACTTTTATAAATAATTTCATCAATCACGGGTTTTTCACGATTCATGCCATAAAAATCAAAGATTTTCCTAGCTTCCCGTATTATGTAGTCAAATTCATTCATCAAAACAAGAGTAGCTAAGTTTTTAGCTTTAGGATCCTTTATAACAGGCAACTCATAAAACAATCTTTGCAAGGTAGGATGAGTATGAATAAATCTAGTTTCAACTTTCAAAACAAGTGCCTAAATAGCCTCCGCATAAGATTTAGTCAAGTATAGGGATATCATCAAGACTTAATTTTCCCGCACAATAGAAAAATTCTTGGATATGTTTTTTTCTCATAAAATTCCATTGCCCCAAAACAAAAGTTTGGGCATCTAGATTACCCGTACGCTCCACTTTAGGAGTTAGCCCATCATCCGTTTGCCATACCAAAGTCACTCATGTTGACAAGTTGAAGCAAATAAAAGATCTGACGAGAAAATGGCAAACGAAAAAGAGGGCGAATAAAATGGCAAATTTTTGTCAAGTGGGGGAGGGAAAACGAGAGGCAAATGGCAAATAATGTAAATTGCGAGGAGATGAGATTTGTGATTAGTAACCTTGTTGATGTTGAAGATCCTCCCCGGCAACGGCGTCAGAAATTCCTTTTGATGTCTGCTAGAACTACGTAGGTATTTCCCCAAAGAGGAAGGATGATGCAGTATAGCAATGGTAGGTATTTCTCTCAGTGATGAGACCAAGGTTATCAAACCAGTAGGAGAACCTATTCACACCATGTAAACATCACCTGCACACAAATAACAAATACTCGCAACCCGACGTGTTAAAGGGGTTGTCAATCCCTTTCGGGTACGGCGCCTCAAGATAGGCAAAAATGTGAGGTAAAAGTGGTAGATAAGATAAATAGATCGTGGAACAAATAAATTGCAGCAAGGTATTTTTGTATTTTTGGTTTAATAGATCTAAAAATAAATGCAAGGGAAAATAGATCGCAAAGGCAAATATGATGGAAAGAGACCCGGGGGCCGTATGTTTCACTAGTGCCTCCTCTCGAGAAAAATAGCAAACAATGGGAAAACAATTACTTTTGGGGAATTGATAGAACTTCAAATAATCATGACGATATCTAGGCAATGATAATTATATAGAAATCACGTCCAAGATTGGTAGACCGACTCCTGCCTGCATCTACCACTATTACTCCACACATCGACCTCTATCCACCATGCATCTAGTGTATTAAGTTCATGGAAAAATGGAGTAATGCAATAAGAACGATGACATGATGTAGTAGAAATCCTTTTATCTATTGCGGAGATGTAGATCTCATCTTGGTATCCTTAGTAGCAATGATACATACGTCTCGGTTCCTCTTCTATCACTGGGATCAAGCAATGTAAGATCGAACCCACTACAAGGCACCTCTTCCCATTGCAAGATAAATAGATCAAGTTGGCCAAACAAAACCAAAATATCGGAGAAGAAATACGAGGCTATAAGCAATCATGCATATAAGAGATCAAGAAGACTCAAATAACTTTCATGAATAAAAACATAGATTTGATCATAAACTCAAAGTTCATCAGATCCCAACAAACACATCGCAAAAAGACTTACATCATATGGATCTCCAAGAGACCATTGTATTGATAATCAAGAGAGGGAGAGGAAGCCATCTAGCTACTAACTACGGACCCGTAGGTCTACAAAGAACTACTCACGCATCATAGGAGAGGCACCAATGGAAGTGGTGAACCCCTCCATGACGGTGTCTAGATTGGATCTGGTGGTTCTGGACTCTGCGGCGGATGGAATTGATTTCCGTTGACTCCCCTAGGGTTTCTGGAATATTTGTGTATTTATAGAGAAAAGTGGCGGTTCAGGGGGCACCCGAGGTGGGAAGCACCCACCAGGGCGCGCCTGGGCCTCCTGGCGCGGCCTGGTGGGTGCTGCTCCGCTCGAGTATCCCCCAGGTGCTTCCTTTTCCCACTGGCTTTCTTCTGGCCCAAAAAAATCCTCCAGGAGTTTCGTTGCGTTTGGACTCCGTTTGATATTCATTTCCTGCGATGTAAAAAATATGCAGAAAACAGTAACTGGCGATGGGCACTATGTCCATAGGTTAGTACCAAAAATGATATAAAATGACTATAAAATGATTGTAAAACATCCAAGAATGATAATATAATAGCATGGAACAATCTAATATTATAGATAAGTTGGAGACGTATCAACGATCAAATCTCGGGTAAGTAACATCCCGATGGACAAAGGGAACTGCATACGTGATTAGCTGAATCCTTGACTGAAGCACCCACAGTGCGGCTATATCTCCCACGTGTCGAAGCACGACTTAGAGGCATAACCGCATGGTGGTTTTGTCGCAAGAAGGGTCATCTACACACAGTCCCATGTAATGAACAAAAATGGGATAAAGAGTTGGCTTACAATCGCCACTTCACACAATGAACATATAATTCATACATCATTCAAAGTACACACATATAGTCCGTCTACGGATGAAGCCAAAAGAAAAGAAGATAACCCAACTGCTAGATCCCCGGTCGTCCCAACTGGGCTCCACTACTGATCATCAAGAAACAAAACATAGCAACAACTAAGATCTTCATTGAGCTCCCATCTGAGCTCGGTTGCATCATCTGCACTGGTATCATCAACACCTGCAACTGTTGTGATAGTATCTGGTGAGTCACGAGGACTCAGCAATCTCAAAACCCGCGAGATCAAGACTATTTAAGCTTATGGATAGGAAATGGTAATGAGGTGGAGTTGCAGCAAGCACTAAGCAAATATGGTGGTTAACATACGCAAATAAGAGCGAGAAGAGAAGCAACAGAACGGTCGTGAAGCTAGCAATGATCAAGAAGTGATCCTGAACTCCTACTTACATCAAGCATAACCTAAAACTGTGTTCACTTCACAGACTCCGCCGAAAAGAGACTATCACAGCTACACACGCGGTTGATGCGTTTTAATTAAGTCAAGTGTCAAGTTCTCTACAACCGGATATTAACAAATTCCCATCTGCCACATAACCGCGGGCATGGCTTTCGAAAGTTTAAACCCTGCAGGGGTGTCCCAACTTAGCCCATCACAAGCTCTCACGGTCAACGAAGGATATTCCTTCTCCCAGGAAGACCCGATCAAACTCGGAATCCCGGTTTACAAGACATTTCGACAATGGTAAAACAAGACCAGCAAGACCACCCGACTGTGCCGACAAATCCCGGTAGGAGCTGCACATATCTCGTTCTCAGGGCACACCGGATACGCGAAGCGTACAGGTACCGATGTAATCCAAGTTGCCAAGGAATGGTCCCTCACGGTGCTCTAGTTTGGACCAACACTCGGAGGAGCACTGGCTCGGGGGGTAAAATAAAGATGACCCTTGAGTCTGCAAAACCCAAGGGAAAAAGGCTTAGGTGGCAAATGTTAAAACCAATGTTGGGCCTTGCTGGAGGAGTTTTATTCAAAGCGAACTGTCAAGGGGGTACCATAAATATCCCAACCGTGTAAGGAACGCAAAATCAAGGAACATAACACCGGTATGATGAAAACTAGGGCGGCAAGAGTGGAACATAACACCAGGCATAAGGCCGAGTCTTCCACCCTTTACCAAGTATATGGATGCATTAATTAAATAAGAGATATTGTGATATCCCAACATAATCCTGTCCAACATGGAGCAATCTTGAACTTCACCTGCAACTAACAACGCTATAAGAGGGGCTGAGCAAAGCGGTAACATAGCCAAGCAACGGTTTGCTAGGAAGGATGAAAAGGTTAGAGGTTGGCATGGTAGTTTGGGAGGCATGGTAAACAAGTGATAGGTAGCACAACATAGCGATAGAACGAAGCAACTAGCAAGCAAAGATAGAAGTGATATCGAGGGTAATGGTCATCTTGCCTGAGATCCCGCAAGGAAGAAGAACAAGTCCATGAAGAAGACAAACGAACATAGTCGGATGAATCCTCACAACTCCGGAACGAAACCGAAGCTAACGAGAGAAGCAAACCGGAAAGAAGCAAACAACATGGTAAACACACAAGCATAATCATGGCATGATGCACAATCAAGTATGATGCATGTCCTATTTAATGAGGCATGGCATGGCAATATGCACATACAACACTACAAGTTAAGTGGAGCTCAATATGCAGCAAGTTGCATATTGACGAAACACCACATTGACATATTTAGTTTAATCTCGTTTAAGCTACAAAACAATATTAAGTGTTGTTAAACATGGCAAGAGGTGAAGTATAAATAAACTAACTATCTAGGCAAGTTTAAATGAGGCCGGAACCAACAAACAACAATTCCGGAAAGTCCCCATGTCATTTAGTAGTTTTAAAGCAAACAACAATTTTAAGCATTTAAAAGTTGTTATCATGATGCGGATGACATGTGCAAGTTTTATGCATTTTTTATGAAAATGTTGACATCTAATATGATAGGGAGCATTTGGTCACCATGGGGGAACAAAAGGGGTGCCACGGCAACGATAACGAAAATGGTGCCACGATAACATTCCAGTGATCCGACAACTCATCGAGATGTCGATGCAAAAGAAAGTGTGGTTGAGCGTGTCATGCAAAAGGATGGTGGGGTGAGCCCGATTACCGGGTGTCCCACATGTCGGTGGCATGGAAACGAGGAACGCGCAAGCGACAACCCAGACACGGTGCAAACGCGAGCAATTCATACAACAAAGCATTCGATCCACGGGTGATCGTCTCGTTGGTTATACCTTCGAAGCGTGCGTTTTCAGAGCAGTTCGAGTCGTCGAGGGAAGCAGTGGTACTCGTGGGTCGTAGTGGAAGTAGTTGTACACGTTTCGTAGATGAACTTGGCATAACCATGCGGTAGTCTTACTTGGCGACGGTAGTGGTACATGTTGTCTTGTCAAATCCGAGCGACGGTCGTCATACACGACATGTTGTGGAAGTAGTCGTACACGGCGATGGTAGTGGAAGTAGTGGTACACGGCGACGGTAGTGGTTCATGTTTTGGAGAGGAACTTGACGTATCCGAGGTCGACAGTAGAGGTACACACGTTGTCGGGGTACTTGTCGGTCCGGTCTTGGTGTAAATGTACATGGCAAACGTAGTGGTACTAAGCGCCGGTCGTCGAGGGACTTGCCGAAATCCACAGAGCCGGTGTGCTTGGCGAATCCAGAGGCATTGGTAGTGGTACTTGGCGAATTCCACGTTGGTGACTATTGGACTTGGCGTCAACAGCAACAGGGGCGCGAAGCAGGGACTTGGCCGCAAAGGTAGTTGTAGCCACAAAAGGCCGTTGGAGAGGAAGCAAGGGCGCGAGAAGGGCCATGGCGGGCACGGGTCTGCCGGACCTGCCACTGCGGCTGATGACGACGCAGAGGAGAGCTTCGGGTTGGCCCTGGCGTCAACTTGACCAGGGAGATGGTGGAGGTTGGCGCATGTGGTCGTCGGACGCCGCAGACGACGCCAGAACGAGGCATGAGGAGGAGCAACGGGGAAGCAACGGGGTGAAGAGGTCAGGCGCGCCGGCGAGGACGGGCAGCGGGATGACGCAAGGTCGCAGGGGAGGCGGGCGATGGAGCAAGGTGGTGGTGGTGGTGGTGGACGCGGGCCAGCTCGATCCGGCCGGATCCGGCAGCTCGGGTCATGGACGAGGCCAGAGATGCGAGGACGGGCGGGTTGGCGATGAGAGGCGAGCGACACGGGGTTTCTGCTGGGCGTGGAGGACGACGCCTGCGGGCGCAGATGCTCGACGAGCTCCTCTCCTCGAGCGCTTGGGTGACGGGGATTTGGCAAGGAGGCGTGTGATAAGGAAGCAGGCGATGCAGCGGGGCGATGGGGATGGACGGCACCGGCGCAGAAGAGGAAGGAGGGCGACATCACTGGCAGGGGAGGCGCACCATGGGGATCGAGCGCGGGCGCTCCTCCTGGCGCTAGCTGTGTGCGTGCGTGTGTGTGGCAGCGGAGGGGGAACGAGGGGAGATGAGGATCGAGCAGATGAGGATCGAGAGATGCTCTCTAGGGTTAGAAAGGGTTGGGCCTCAAGGGTTTTGGTGGGCCGGCCTGGCCTAGTGGCATGCTACGGCTAGAAGGTGCATCTGGGCTGGGCTCTCTCCTCTCTCTCTTTAGTTCTAACACAAAAAAGCATTAGAGAGAAGTAAAATGAAGAGGGGGTTAGGGAAAGAATATGCGCATAGGGTTAATTTTCCCGGACTCCTAAAAATGAGCTTGATCCAGGTAAAATAGAAGTGGGCATGAATGGAAGTTTAAATTCAAACTCATTTGAATTTAATTCAAATGGTTTGAACTAGGACAAGGTTTTAGAAGTGTCCAAAAATGTTGAGATTTTTGGTGGGGCTCCGATAAACAGAGAAAGAATTATGGACAAGGTTTTGAGGTCAACTCGGAGAACAAAATGCATGGGATTTATTTTGCATGTGTGTTATGGTGATTCCCAAAGAATGGAATGCTTTGTTATAGCTCCCTAATAATATTGGGAGGATATGTTATAAAGACAAAACACCATGTGAGTTCCCTCGATTTAAATAGATCAACGATCTATGCAATTTATTTAGTTGAGTTTTAAAAAGGGGTTGCATGATGACATGATGCAATACACATGATGCAAGGATGAATGCAACGAACAAAACAAATCACACGACGAATCTCGGAATACAAGGAAGGCATCTGGAGCGTCGGTCTCGGGGTGTTACATTTACATTGAGGTTCGACCGATAAATCTTCATAGAATATGTAGGAACCAATATGGGCACATAGGTCTCGCCACTACTAGGGAAAACCCTAGTAGTAGCGCGGGTTTTGAGGCTAGCAGCAGCGCGGGTGGCCGCGCTACTAATAAGGCGCTACAGCTAACTTATAGTAGTAGCGCGGTCCCTACCCGCGCTACTACTGTTGACGATATCAGCAGCGCTTTTTATGAACGTGCTACTATTACTTAGCTGTAGCCATTTCGCAGTCCCTCGCTACTGCTATATCTTTCATCATTTTCCCTTGTACCCCTTTCCCTTTCAGTTTCCCTTTCAGATATTAGATACTAGGTACTGCTAGTAGATATCAAATTCATAAACCATTACTGGGTAGTACTGCCTTCGTTCCAAATTACTCGTCGTGGTTTTAGTTCAAACCACGACGAGTAATTTGGAACGAAGGGACCACTGGATAACAATTTCATGCATAGTCAACATGCATCCTCAAGCAGTACAAGGTCATATCAACGGCGATCATCATATGTAGTTCTAGATGATATCGATGACGATCATCATATGTAGTTCTAGATGATATATCCACACACACATATGTAGTTCTAGATGATATAGACACACACATATGTAGTTCTAGATGATATCAAAGACAATCATCATCCTCAAGCCTGGGCGGTTGGTGTTCCTGATAGTAATTAGGATGGCCTGTCCAACACGAAGATTCTTGCCATCGAGGAATTTCTTCCACCCAACCGAGTTTAAGTGTGTGCGACCGTCCGTGTCCACACAGTAAGTACAGGTTGTGACGGAGCCCCTTGCAGTAACGCGTAGTCCAGCTGAGCCTTCTTCATCAGCCTCGATACCATAACTCACAGATATGCTCTTTGCCAATTTTTGAATAAGAAAAACATACCAATGAATAAATAGCCTCGCAAATAAGTACATATGGATTATCTACACTATTAATAGTTTCCTTAGATTCTACACTAATAAGCATGTGATCAAACTCTACACTAAAACATATCATGGACTAGATTCCACACAACATACCATATCATTGGACTGTACACTAAGTATTTCATCGGATAATTTGCATTTGTAAGTATAACATACCATATCATGTCGATCAACCATGGTATTTGTCAGGCGGGTCATGAATGGCACCCCGACAAAGTCAGCACGTGGCGGAATTATGTCCCACAGGTTGGACACCTCCTCCTCGCTCAGCCTCGTTCTTTGAGGTACGATAGCTTCATGAAGTGGGTACTCATCATCTTCATCGAGTGGGTCCTCGTTATCTTCATCATCTTCATCATCTTTGTCATCTTCAACATCTTCCACCAGGTTGAGATAAATGACAGCCAGCTTGGGTCTTTCTGCTCTAAAGGAGAAGCTCATCAACTCACCACCAGTAAGACACATGCAAGCGACGAAACGGGCCCATCCATCTCCTCCAATCTGTGACATATTGCGTCCTTTGTCGACCTCCATAGTGTACGGCCCCAGGAGCCTCAAATGTCACAGTGTCTCCTGTCAGCTTGTTGAATTTCAACCTCACATTGCATGGGACGATCTGTGTAAAATAAAAAAAATGACACAATGCAGTAATGCCAACACTAAAAATAAAATAGTTATTACATTTCATCTAATTTCTTACAGCCGCATGATGAGAACTCGGCTGGAAGTAGATGCCAAACAGCTTGCCAGTTGCAAGGCTGCTGGCGCACCTTGACTTGCACAGTCGACATAGTGGTGGTGGTGGTGGCGCCATTTTTCCTAAAGCAACATGAGCAAAGGTTTAACGATCCACTTCACAGGAAAGAAAAACAATAGCATGTGATATTTTTGGTTCATACTAAATCAACTAAATGGTGCATACTAAATCAACTAAATGGTGCATACTAAATCAACTAAATGAACTAGCCTACTAAATCAACTAAATCAAAATGTTCTAAATCAACTAAATGAACTAGCCTACTGAATCAACTAAATCAAAATGTTCTAAATCAACTAAATGAACTAGCCTACTAAATCAACTAAATCAAAATGTTATAAATCAACTAAATGAACTAGCCTACTAAATCAACTAAATCAAAATGTTCTAAATCAACTAAATGAACTAGCCTACTAAATCAACTAAATCATATCAACTAAATCAAAATGTTGCATATGAACTAGCCTACTAAATCAAAATGTAGCAGGCAGGAGGGAGAAGGAGGGGTGACTCGAGGAGGGAGATGAGCGTAGGACGGAGGAGGAAGGCGGAGCGAGGAGGGGCCGGACGGCGGCCAGTGGAGGGAGGACGGAGGAGGAAGGAAGAGCAAGGAGGGGCCGGCCAGCGGCGAGTGGAGGGAGGATGGAGGAGGAGGCCGGTACCGAGTCCAGCAAGGAGGAGGAGCTGACGGCAGCGCAGAGGGAGGAGGGGTGACGGGGGAAGACCGACGCGGGGGATTGAGAGGGGATCCAGTGAGTGTGTGAGTGTGAGTGGATCGGATAGAGGAGATGGGGATGGGAGATGGAATGGCTTAGCAGTAGCGTGCTATGGAGAAAGACGCTACTCCTAAACTACCTAGCAGCAGCGCCTTTCACAAAGAAGCGCTACTGCTATGTGTCAGCATGTAAAAATAGACTTAGTTCAATGTATCAAAAATACATTGATCATCAACGATCTTTTTGTGTACAATCTGATTTGTCAATATGAGTCCTCACCGGTTTAGGAACCAGTGAAGACTCATATTGCAGCCACAAATTCTAAACATAGAGTTCAATGAAGACCAAGTGCTTGTCAAAGTTTGAGAAGTAACATATTTAAGGTGGTAGAAACTCTCTTCACGGAGCGAGGTGGGACTAAATTTTTGTAGTAAACTTAGTAGTAGCGCTTATTGGCGAAATGTTCTGCTACTATGCTATGTAGCAGTAGCGCTCGTCTTTATAACGTGTTGCTGCTATAACTAGCCTCGCGGCGGCCTCGTGGGAATTATAGCAGCGGTGCGTCTTTGAGCAGGCGCGCTACTGCTATATTTATTTCAGCAGCGAGTTATGCTTGAGCTCGCTACCGCTAATTAGCAGCAGTGCCTTATTTTAAAACACGCTGCTGATAAGATTCTGTGTATAGGCTTTTCCCTAGTAGTGCGCTATTGGTTATTGACCTTAGAGGTATCTCGGTCATGTGTGCATAGTTCTCGAACCCGCAGGATCTACACACTTAATGATCCAAGTATAGTTGAGTTATTGTGTTTGTGACTGAAGGTTGTTCGGAGTCCCGGATGAGATCCTGAACATCACGAGGAGCTCCATAATGGTCCGAAGGTAAAGATTCATATATGGAAAGCTGTTATCGGGATTCCGGAAAAAGTTCGAGTTTTTCCAGTATTGTACCGGGAAGGTTATAGAAGGTTCCGGAGTGGGGCCCACCTGCATGGGGGACCCACATAAACGTGGGTAGTGGGGAAAGTCCCCACAACCCTGGTCTAGGCGCACCAAAATCCTTTAATGAATAGTATCATATCCCAAAGGGATAAGATAAGGATCCCTAAAATGGGGGATAAATATTGGTGGGGAAGGAAAGGAGGGATCCCCCCCTTTGGCCAATGACCCTAGGGTCTTGGAAGGCAAGCCACCAGCCCCTTCCACGCCTATATAAAGGTGGGGATATGATAGGGGCAGCAACCCTTCAACCCTTGCCCATCTCCATCCTGTTATACCTTCTCCACCTCGTGCAGACACTTGGCGAAGCCCTACTGAGATTGCTCCACCAGCACCGCCCCACGTCGTCCTGCTACCGAAAACTTGAGCTACTACTTCATCCTTACCCGTTGGATCGAGGAGGTGAAGGCGTCATCAAGTCGTACGTGTGTTGAACACGGAGGTGCCGTCCGCTCGACACTTGATCGGGAGTTCGTGGGACGGATCGTGATTGGATCGCGAAGACGTTCGACTACATCAACCACGTTTCTTAACGCTTCAATTTAGCAATCTACAAGGTTATGTAGATCGAATCTCTCCTCTCATAGATGGTCATCTCCTAGATTGATCTTGGTGAGCGTAGGAAATGTTTTCTTTCGCATGCAACGTTTCCCAACAAAGTTCCATGCACTACTACTAAGTAGCAGTACCGCGGGCCAAGGACTAGGACTACAGGTACATTTTAGTAGGAGAGTGGGTTGACACAACACGCTGCTGCTAAGTGGGCCATATCACATAACAATAGTAGCAGCGCTCGGTATACTACCTGCGTCGCAACTAACCATGTAGCAGTAGCGTTGGTCCCGTACCCGTCTTATGGGCCTCACTTACTAGTAGCGCTTGCCATCTATCCTGCGCTGCAGGTACTTCGGTAGCAGTAGCACGGGCCCTTCCCCCACGCTACTGCTAAACCAACTTATCCTCTTCAACACACGCCAGCCCTCACGCTCCCCCCTCACTCTTGCTCTCCACTCTCTCTTGTCTCCGGCCCTCCACTCACTCTCTCTTGCCGCCGGCCCTCCCCCACGCGGGTATGCCCTTTCCTCCGCCGTCAGTCCTCAACACGCCTTCCCCGAGCCCATCGTCGACCTCGGTGGTGGTGGAGGACCTCGCTGTCGCCGGTCCTCACTGGGCCTTCCCCCGCCGCCACTGAAGGAAATATGCCCTAGAGGCAATAATAAAGTTGTTATTTTATATTTCCTTATTCATGATAAAGGTTTATTATTCATGCTATAATTGTATTGATCGGAAACTTAAATACATGTGTGAATACATAAACAAACACTGTGTCCCTAGTAAGCCTCTACTAGACTAGCTCGTTGATCAAAGATGGTTAAGGTTTCCTAACCATGTACATGTGTTGTCATTTGATAACGGGATCACATCATTAGTAGAATGATGTGATGGACAAGACCCATCCATTAGCTTAGCACAATGATAGTTCAGTTTTATTGCTATTGCTTTCTTCATGTCAAATACATATTCCTTCTACTATGAGATTATGCAACTCCCGGATACCGGAGGAATACCTTGTGCGCTATCAAACATCACAACGTAACTGGGTGATCATAAAGATGATCTACAGGTATCTCCGAAGGTGTTTGTTGAGTTGACATAGATCGAGATTAGGATCTGCCATTCCGAGTATCGAAGAGGTATCTCTGGGCCCTCTCGGTAATACACATCATAAGATTTCAAGCAAATGACTAAGGAGTTAGTCGCGAGGTGATGTATTACGGAACGAGTAAAGAGACATGCCAGTAACGATATTGAACTAGGTATGAAGATATTGACGATCAGATCTCGGGCAAGTAACATAGCGATGGACAAAGGGAATTGCGATGACGGTTCGACCGATAAAGATCTTCGTAGAATATATAGGAGACAATATGGGCATCCAAGTTCCGCTATTGATTATTGATTGGAGAGGTGTTTCGGTCATTTCTACATAGTTATCGAACCCATAGGGTCTACATGCTTAACGTTCATTGACAATATAGTATTATATGAGTTATATGATTTTGTGACCGAATGTTATTCAGAGTCCGAGATGAGATCAGGGACATACAAGGATTCTCAAAATGGTCGATAGGTAAAGATTGATATATAGGACGATGGTATTCGGACACCGAAAGTGTTTCGGATGGTACTCGGTACTTATCGGGTGACTAGAAGGAGTTTCGTGCACCCCTTGCAGCGACTAATCATATCTTCAATATTAATCAAGCAGTAAGTAGGGTTTTACCTCCATCGAGAGGGCCCGAACCTTGGTAAACATTGTGTCCCTCGCTTCCTGTTACCATCAGCCTAGACGCACAGATCGGGACCCCCTACCCGAGATCCGCCGGTTTTGACACCGACATTGGTGCTTTCATTGAGAGTTCCTCTGTGTCGTCGCTGCAAGGCTTGATGGCGCCTTCAATCGTCAACAACACGGTCCAGGGTGAGACTTTTCTCCCCGGACAGATCTTCGTGTTCGGCGGCTTCGCACTACGGGCCAATTCGCTTGGCCATCTGGAGCAGATCGATAGCTACGCCCCTGGCCACCAGGTCAGGTTCGGAAACTTGAACTACATAGCGGATATCTGCGGAGACTTGATCTTCGACGGATTTGGGCCTGCGCCAGGAGCACCGAACAGTCACGATGAGCACGGCTTAGACCTGTTGTCGGAGGAAGCTCGGCATATCACCCCCACAGTAACTTCGGATCTAGATCCGGAGCAGGTTGCGTTGCCTAAGGACGGAGGGGTGGACCCCACCCCGCAGGCCGCACACTCATCGTCGGAGGAGCTGAACACAGGTCCCACCTCTGTGGAGGCCTGTAACCCCAGGCCCCCGGACTCGTATCCGGTTGTTGGTTCCGGTCCGCACACCCTCGAGCCAGCCGAGCCAGGTTGGGCCCCGGTAATGGAGTTTATGTTGGGGAACGTAGTAATTTCAAAAAATTTCCTATGCACACTCAAGATCATGGTGATGGTATAGCAACGAGAGGGGAGAGTGTTGTCCATGTACCCTCGTAGACCGTAAGCGGAAGCATTATGATAATGCGGTTGATGTAGTCGTATGTCTTCACGATCCGACCGATCCAAGTACCGAACGTACGGCACCTCCATGTTCAGCACACGTTCAGCTCAGTGACGTTCCCCGGGCTCCAATCCAGCAAAGCTTCGGGGATGAGTTCCGTCAGCACGACGGTGTGGTGACGATGATGATGTTCTTCTGGCGCAGGGCTTCGCCTAAACTCCGCGATGATATGATCAGGGTGGAATATGGTGGAGGGGGGGCACCACACACGGCTAAGGAACGATCCGTAGATCAACTTGTGTGTACTAGGGGTGCCCCCTCCCCCGTATATAAAGGGGGAGAGGAGGAGGGGGCCGGCCAAGGGGAGAGGCGCGCCCTAGGGGGGGCAATCCTACTCCAAGTAGGTTTGGGCCCCCTTTTCCTATTAGGAGTAGGAGAGGGAAGGAAGAGAGGGGAGGGAAGAAGGAAAGGGGGGGCCGGCCCCCCTCCCAATTCGGATTGGGCTTGGGGGGGGCGCCCCCTCCTTTGCCCCTTCTCCCTCCTTTCCACTAAGGCCCAATAAGGCCCATATACTTACCGGGGGGTTCCGGTAACCTCCCGGAGCTCCGGTATATTCCCAATCTCATCCGGAACCTTTCCGGTATCCAAATATATCCGTCCAATATATCAATCTTTATGTCTCGACCATTTCGAGGCTCCTCGTCATGTCCGTGATCACATCCGGGACTCCGAACAAACTTCGGTATGTCAAAACTTATAAACTCATAATAAAACTGTCATCGTAACGTTAAGCGTGCGGACCCTACGGGTTCGAGAACTATGTAGACATGACCTAGAACTATTCTCCGTCAATAACCAATAGTGGAACCTGGATGTCCATATTGGTTCCTACATATTCTACGAAGATCTTTATCGGTCAAACCGCATAACAACATACGTTGTTCCCTTTGTCATCGGTATGTTACTTGCCCGAGATTCGATCGTCGGTATCCAATACCTAGTTCAATCTCGTTACCGGAAAGTCTCTTTACTCGTTCTGTAATACATCATTTCATAACTAGCTCATTAGTTACACTGCTTGCAAGGCTTAAGTGATGTGTATTACCTAGAGGGCCCAGAGATACCTCTCCGACAATCGGAGTGACAAAACCTAATCTCGAATTATGCCAACTCAACATGTACCTTTGGAGACACCTGTAGAGCACCTTTATAATCACCCAGTTACGTTGTGACGTTTGGTAGCACACAAAGTGTTCCTCCGGTAAACGGGAGTTGCATAATCTCATAGTTATAGGAACATGTATAAGTTATGAAGAAAGCAATAGCAACATACTAAACGATCAAGTGCTAGGCTAACGGAATGGGTCATGTCAATCACATCATTCTCCTAATGATGTGATCCCATTAATCAAATGACAACTCTTTTGTCCATGGCTAGGAAACATAACCATCTTCGATAAACGAGCTAGTCAAGTAGAGGCATACTAGTGACTATATGTTTGTCTATGTATTCACACATGTATCATTGTTTCCGGTTAATACAATTCTAGCATGAATAATAAACATTTATCATGATATGAGGAAATAAATAATAACTTTATTATTGCCTCTAGGGCATATTTCCTTCAGTCTCCCACTTGCACTAGAGTCAATAATCTAGATTACATAGTAATGATTCTAACACCCATGGAGTCTTGCTGCTGATCATGTTTTGCTCATGAGAGAGGCTTAGTCAACGGGTCTGCAACATTCAGATCCGTATGTATCTTGCAAATCTCTATGTCTCCCACTTGGACTTGGTCCCGGATGGAATTGAAGTGTCTCTTGATGTGCTTGGTCCTCTTGTGAAATCTGGATTCCTTTGCCAAGGTAATTGCACTAGTATTGTCACAGAAGATCTTCATTGGTCCCGATGCACTAGGTATAACACCTAGATCGGTAATGAACTCCTTCATCCAGACTCCTTCATTTGCTGCTTCCGAAGCAGCTATGTACTCTGCTTCACAGGTAGATCCCGCCACGACGCTTTGTTTAGAACTGCACCAACTTACAGCTCCACCGTTTAATAAACATACGTATCCGGTTTGCGATTTAGAATCGTCCGGATCAGTGTCAAAGCTTGCATCGACGTAACCATTTACGACTAGCTCTTTGTCACCTCCATATACGAGAAACATATCCTTAGTCCTTTTCAGGTATTTCAGGATGTTCTTGACCGTTGTCCAGTGATCCACTCCTGGATTACCTTGGTACCTCCCTGCCAAACTAATAGCAAGGCATACATCAGGTCTGGTACACATCATTGCATACATGATAGAGCCTATGGCTGAAGCATAGGGAACTCCCTTCATTTTCTCTCTATCTTTTGCAGTGGTCGGGCATTGAGTCTGACTCAATTTTATACCTTGTAATACAGGCAAGAACCCTTTCTTTGCTTGATCCATATTGAACCTTTTCAACACTTTATCAAGGTACGTGCATTGTGAAAGTCCAATCAAGCATCTTGATCTATCTCTATAGATCTTGATGCCCAATATGTAAGCAGCTTCACCGAGGTCTTTCATTGAAAAACTTTTATTCAAGTATCCTTTTATGCTATCCAGAAATTCTATATCATTTCTAATCAACAATATGTCGTCCACATATAATATTAGAAATGCTACAGAGCTCCCACTCACTTTCTTGTAAATACAGGCTTCTCCAAAAGTCTGTATAAAACCATATGCTTTGATCACACTATCAAAGCGTTTATTCCAACTCTGAGAGGCTTGCACCAGACCATAGATTGATCACTGGAGCTTGCACACTTTGTTAGCTCCCTTAGGATCGACAAAACCTTCCGGTTGCATCATATACAACTCTTCTTCCAGAAATCCATTCAGGAATGCAGTTTTGACATCCATTTGCCATATTTCATAAACATAAAATGCGGCAATTGCTAACATGATTCGGACAGACTTAAGCATCGCTACTGGTGAGAAGGTCTCATCGTAGTCAACCCCTTGAACTTGTCGAAAACCTTTCGCAACAAGTCGAGCTTTATAGACAGTTACATTACCGTCAGCGTCAGTCTTCTTCTTAAAGATCCATTTATTCTCAATGGCTTGCCGATCATCGGGCAAGTCAACCAAAGTCCATACTTTGTTCTCATACATGGATCCCATCTCAGATTTCATGGCCTCTAGCCATTTTGCGGAATCTGGGCTCATCATCGCTTCCTCATAGTTCGTAGGTTCATCACGGTCAAGTAACATGACTTCCAGAATAGGATTACCGTACCACTCTGGTGCGGATCTTACTCTGGTAGACCTACAAGGTTCAGTAGAAACTTGATCTGAAGTTTCATGATCAATATCATTAGTTTCCTCACCAATTGGTGTAGTTGTCACAGGAACTGGTTCTTGTGATGAACTACCTTCCAAGAAGGGAGTAGGTACAGTTACCTCATCAAGTTCTACTTTCCTCCCACTCACTTCTTTCGAGAGAAACTCCTTCTCTAGAAAGGATCCGATTTTAGCAACGAAAATCTTGCCCTCAGATCTGTGATCGAAGGTGTACCCAATAGTTTCTTTTGGGTATCCTATGAAGGCACATTTGTCCGATTTAGGTTCGAGCTTATCTGGTTGAAGTTTCTTCACATAAGCATCGCAGCCCCAAACTTTAAGAAATGACAACTTTGGTTTCTTGCCAAACCACAGTTCATAAGGCGTCGTCTCAACGGATTTTGATGGTGTCCTATTCAACGTGAATGCGGCCGTCTCTAAAGCATAACCCCAGAATGCTAGCGGTAAATCAGTAAGAGACATCATAGATCGCACCATATCTAGTAAAGTACAATTACGATGTTCGGACACACCATTACATTGTGGTGTTCCGGGTGGCGTGAGTTGCGAAACTATTCCGCATTGTTTTAAATGTAAACCAAACTTGTAACTCAAATATTCTCCTCCACGATCAGATCGTAGAAACTTTATTTTCTTGTTACGATGATTTTCCACTTCACTCTGAAATTCTTTGAACTTTTCAAATGTTTCAGACTTGTGTTTCATTAAGTAGATATACCCATATCTGCTCAAATCATCTGTGAAGGTGAGAAAATAACGATACCCACCGCGAGCTTTAACATTCATTGGACCACAAACATCAGTATGTATGATTTCCAACAAATCAGTTGCTCGCTCCATAGGTCCGGAGAACGGCGTTTTAGTCATCTTGCCCATGAGGCATGGTTCGCAAGTACCAAGTGATTCCAAAAGCCCATCAGTATGGAGTTTCTTCATGCGCTTTATACCGATATGACCTAAACGGCAGTGCCACAAATAAGTTGCACTATCATTATCAACTCTGCATCTTCTGGTTTCAACACTATGAATATGTGTATCACTACTATCGAGATTCAATAAAAATAGACCACTCTTCAAGGGTGCATGACCATAAAAGATATTACTCATATAAATAGAACAACCATTATTCTCTGATTTAAATGAATAACCGTCTCGCATCAAATAAGATCCAGATATAATGTTCATGCTCAATGCTGACACCAAATAACAATTATTTAGGTCTAAAACTAATCCCGATGGTAGATGTAGAGGTAGCGTGCCGACCGCGATCACATCGACTTTGGAACCATTTCCCACGCGCATCGTCACCTCGTCCTTAGCTAATCTTCGCTTAATCCGTAGTCCCTGTTTCGAGTTGCAAATATTAGCAACAGAACCAGTATCAAATACCTAGGTACTACTGCGAGCATTAGTAAGGTACACATCAATAACATGTATATCACATATACCTTTGTTCACTTTGCCATCCTTCTTATCCGCCAAATACTTGGGGCAGTTCCGCTTCCAGTGTCCAGTCTGCTTGCAGTAGAAGCACTCAGTCTCAGGCTTAGGTCCAGACTTGGGTTTCTTCTCTTGAGCAGCAACTTGTTTGCTGTTCTTCTTGAAGTTCCCGTTCTTCTTCGCTTTGCCCTTTTTCTTGAAACTGGTGGTCTTGTTAACCATCAACACTTGATGCTCCTTCTTGATTTCTACCTCCGCGGCTTTTAGCATAGCGAAGAGCTCGAGAATAGTCTTGTCCATCCCTTGCATATTATAGTTCATCACGAAGCTCTTGTAGCTTGGTGGCAGTGATTGAAGAATTCTGTCAATGACACTATCATCAGGAAGATTAACTCCCAGTTGAATCAAGTGATTATTATACCCAGACATTTTGATTATGTGTTCACTGACAGAACTATCTCCTCCATCTTGCATCTATAGAACTTATTGGAGACTTCATATCTCTCAATCCGGGCATTTTCTTGAAATATTAACTTCAACTCCTGGAACATCTCATATGCTCCATGACGTTCAAAACGTTGTTGAAGACCCGGTTCTAAGCCGTAAAGCATGGCACACTGAACTATCGAGTAGTCATTAGCTTTGCTCTGCCAGACGTTCTTAACGTCGTCAGTCTCATCAGCAGCAGGCTTGGCACCCAGCGGTGCTTCCAGGACGTAATTCTTCTGTGCAACAATGAGGATAATCCTCAGGTTACAGACCCAGTCCGTGTAATTGCTACCATCATCTTTCAACTTTGCTTTCTCAAGGAACGCATTAAAATTCAATGGAACAACAGCACGAGCCATCTATCTACAACAAACATAGACAAGAAAAATACTATCAGGTACTAAGTTCATGATAAATTTAAGTTCAATTAATCATATTACTTAAGAACTCCCACTTAGACAGACATCTCTCTAGTCATCTAAGTGATTACGTGATCCAAATCAACTAAACCATGTCTGATCATCACGTGAGATGGAGTAGTTTTCAATGGTGAACATCACTATGTTGATCATATCTACTATATGATTCACGCTCGACCTTTCGGTCTCCGTGTTCCGAGGCCATATCTGTATATGCTAGGCTCGTCAAGTTTAACCTGAGTATTCCGTGTGTGCAACTATTTTGCACCCGTTGTATTTGAACGTAGAGCCTATCACACCCGATCATCACGTGGTGTCCCAGCACGAAGAACTTTCACAACGGTGCATACTCAGGGAGAACACTTCTTGATAATTAGTGAGAGATCATCTTAAAATGCTACCGTCAATCAAAGCAAGGTAAGATGCATAAAGGATAAACATCACATGCAATCAATATAAGTGATATGATATGGCCATCATCATCTTGTGCTTGTGATCTCCATCTCCGAAGCACCATCGTGATCACCATCGTCACCGGCGCGACATCTTGATCTCCATCGCAGCATCGTTGTCGTTTACGCCATCTATTGCTTCTACGACTATCGCTACCGCTTAGTGATAAAGTAAAGCAATTACAGGGCGTTTGCATTTCATACAATAAAGCGACAACCATATGGCTCCTGCCAGTTGCCGATAACTTTGGTTACAAAACATGATCATCTCATACAATAAAATATAGCATCACATCTTGACTATATCACATCACAACATGCCCTGCAAAAACAAGTTAGACGTCCTCTACTTTGTTGTTGCAAGTTTTACGTGGCTGCTACTGGCTGAGCAAGAACCGTTCTTACCTACGCATCAAAACCACAACGATAGTTTGTCAAGTTAGTGTTGTTTTAACCTTCGCAAGGACCGGGCGTAGCCACACTCGGTTCAACTAAAGTTGGAGAAACAGACACCCGCTAGTCACCTGTGTGCAAAGCACGACGGTAAAACCAGTCTCGCGTAAGCGTACGCGTAATGTCGGTCCAGGCTGCTTCATTCAACAATACCGCTGAACCAAAGTATGACATGCTGGTAAGCAGTATGACTTGTATCGCCCACAACTCACTTGTGTTCTACTCGTGCATATAACATCAACGCATAAAACCTAGACTCGGATGCCACTGTTGGGGAACGTAGTAATTTCAAAAAATTTCCTATGCACACGCAAGATCATGGTGATGGTATAGCAACGAGAGGGGAGAGTGTTGTCCATGTACCCTCGTAGACCGTAACCGGAAGCTTTATGACAACACGGTTGATGTAGTCGTACGTCTTCATGATCCGACCGATCCAAGTACCGAACGTACGGCACCTCCGTGTTCAGCACACGCTCAGCTCGATGACGTTCCCCGGGCTCCAATCCAGCAAAGCGTCGGGGATGAGTTCCGTCAGCATGACGGTGTGGTGACGATGATGATGTTCTTTCGGCGCAGGGCTTCGCCTAAACTCCGTGACGATATGACCGAGGTGGAATATGGTGGAGGGAGGCACCGCACACTGCTAAGGAACGATCCATAGATCAACTTGTGTGTACTAGGGGTGCCCCCCTCCCCCGTATATAAAGGGGGAGAGGAGGAGGGGGCCGGCCAAGGGGAGAGGCACGCCCTAGGGGGGGCAATCCTACTCCAAGTAGGTTTGGCCCCCCTTTTCCTATTAGGAGTAGGAGAGGGAAGGAAGAGAGGGGAGGGAAGAAGGGAAGGGGGGGCCGGCCCCCCTCCCAATTCAGATTGGGCTTCGAGGGGGCGCGCCCCCTCCTTTGCCCCTTCTCCCTCCTTTCCACTAAGGCCCAATAAGGCCCATATACTTACCGGGGGGTTCTGGTAACCTCCCGGAGCTCCAGTATATTCCCAATCTCATCCGGAACCTTTCCGATATCCAAATATATCCGTCCAATATATCAATCTTTATGTCTCGACCATTTCGAGACTCCTCGTCATGTCCGTGATCACATCCGGGACTCCGAACAAACTTTGGTACATCAAAACTTATAAACTCATAATAAAACTGTCATCGTAACGTTAAGCGTGCGGACCCTATGGGTTCGAGAACTATGTAGACATGACCTAGAACTATTCTCGGTCCATAACCAATTGCGGAACCTGGATGTCCATATTGGTTCCTACATATTCTACGAAGATCTTTATCGGTCAAACCGCATAACAACATACGTTGTTCCCTTTGTCATCGGTATGTTACTTGCCCGAGATTCGATCGTCGGTATCCAATACCTAGTTCAATCTCGTTGCCGTCAAGTCTCTTTACTCGTTCAGTAATACATCATTTCATAACTAGCTCATTAGTTACAATGCTTGCAAGTCTTAAGTGATGTGTATTACCGAGAGGTCCCAAAGATACCGCTCCGACAATCGGAGTGATAAAACCTAATCTCGAATTATGCCAACTCAACATGTACCTTTGGAGACACCTGTAGAGCACCTTTATAATCACCCAGTTACGTTGTGACGTTTGGTAGCACACAAAGTGTTCCTTCGGTAAACGGGAGTTGCATAATCTCATAGTTACAGAAACATGTATAAGTTATGAAGAAAGCAATAGCAACATACTAAACGATCAAGTGCTAGGCTAACAGAATGGGTCATGTCAATCACATCATTCTCCTAATGATGTGATCCCATTAATCAAATGACAACTCTTTTGTCCATGGCTAGGAAACATAACCATCTTTGATAAACGAGCTAGTCAAGTAGAGGCATACTAGTGACTATATGTTTGTCTATGTATTCACACATGTATCATTGTTTCCGGTTAATACAATTCTAGCATGAATAATAAACATTTATCATGATATGAGGAAATAAATAATAACTTTATTATTGCCTCTAGGGCATATTTCCTTCAGTTTACCGCTGCGGACATATTCCAGCACTCGCCCTTTGGCGACATGCTGAACTCATTAAAGTCTCTCTCGTTGTCAGGAGGCTCTGGGCTGAACTATGTCCGGCTTGAGTGGGAAGCAGGCGATGAAGGAATTCACTGCCCACCCACCATCCACTTCATTGCCACGGTCGACGATTTAACCGACGTGCTTGATTTCGACTCCGAAGACATCGATGGTATGGACGACGATGCAGGAGAAGTATAGGAGCTACCGCTCATAGGGCGGTGGACGGACACCTCCTCATGCGATATATACATGGTGGACAGTCCGAAGGAAACCAATGGCGACAAGGCAACGGAGGATAACCCCTCAGGGAGAAAAGCAAACCATGGGCGTCGTCGGCGCCGCTCCAAGCCCCGCCGCAGCAATACCGGCCCGGGAGATGAAAGCAATCCGGATGGTGCCGAAGAGGAATACAACCCTGACTAGCCCGCCTTCGAGCATACCGAACAGGAAGATGACCAGATCAGCCCAGAAGAACAGGCGACTGATGGATATCCGGAGGAGGACAACTATATGCCCCCTCTGAAGACGAGATTAGCCTCGGCGACGACAAGTTAGGCGTGCCTGAGGATCCCGTGGAGCAGGAGCGCTTCAAGCGCCAGCTTATTGCCACTGCGAGGAGCCTGAAGAAGAAGCAGTAGCAACTCCACGCTGATCAAGACCTGCTCACAGATAGATGGACTGAAGTCCTGGCAGCCGAGGAATACGGACTCGAGCGCCAAACGGCTGACCAGCCACTCCATGGCTTGGATAAAACGGGATACCAGCCTGAATACCAGCCCGCACCCCCACACCAATACACTACGGCCTGGGGCAACATGCAAGACCTTCAAGATATACTGGAAAACAAAGCAGGATAGCCAAGATCGATCTACGGATCGCAGGGGCGCGCCCCAGCACGCGACAATGACCGTCATGCCGGATACACTATCAACAAGTCCGGCCGGGCCGAACACAGCAACCAAGACCAATTCGAACTACATAGCCACATAGCCCGGCACAGAGGCACCGCACATCCCCTCTGCTTCACTGACGAAGTGATGGATCATGAATTCCCAGAAGGGTTCAAACCCGTAAACATCGAATCATACGATGGCACAACAGACCCCGCAGTGTGGATCAAAGATTTCCTTCTCCACATTCACATGGCCCGCGGAGACGATCTACACGCCATCAAGTATCTTCCCCTTAAGCTCAAAGGACCAGCCCGACACTGGCTAAACAGCCTGCCAGCAAATTCCAATGGCAGTTGGGAAAACCTGGAAGACGCATTCCTTGACAACTTCCAGGGCACATATGTGCGACCACCGGACGCCGATGACTTGAGCCACATTACTCAACAGCCTGGAGAGTCAGCCAGGAAATTCTGGACCCGGTTCCTAACTAAAAAGAACCAAATAGTCGACTATCCAGACGCCGAAGCCCTGGTGGCTTTTAAGCATAATATCTGTGACGAGTGGCTCGCTCGACACCTCGGCCAGGAAAAACCCAAGTCCATGGCAGCTCTCACAACAATAATGACCCGCTTTTGCACGAGCGAGGACAGCTGGTTGGCTCACAGCGGCACCACACCACATTCCGGCACTTCGGATGTCCGCGACAGTAACGACAAGCCATGACGCAACACACATAAGCGACCGAACAACATCGACAACACTGAAGACATGGCAGTAAACGCCGGATTCAGCGGATCCAAGTCTAGTCAGCGGAAGAAGTCGTTCAAAAGAAACAATCATGGACCATCCAGTCTGGACCGTATATTGGAGCTCTCGTGCCAAATTCATGGCACCCCGGACAAGCCAGCTAACCACACCAACAGAGATTGCTGGGTATTCAAATAGGCCGGCAAAATAAATGCCGAAAACAAGGGGCTGCACAATGACGATGACGAGGAGCCCCGGCGTCCGAACATGGGGGACAGAAGAAATTCCCCCCCCCCCCAAGGTGAAAACGGTCAACATGATCTATGCCACTCACATCCCCAAGCGGGACGAAAGCGAGCACTATGGGAAGTCTACGCGATGGAGCCAATCGCCCCCAAGTTCAACCCATGGTCAGCTTGTCCGATCACGTTTGATCGTAGGGATCATCCTACTAGCATCCGTCACGGCGGCTAAGCCGCATTGGTCTTAGACCCAATCATCGACGGATTCCACCTCACACGAGTCCTTATGGACGGCGGCAGCAGCCTGAACCTGCTTTATCAGGACACAGTGCGCAAAATGGGCATCGACCCCTCAAGGATCAAGCCCACCAAAACCACCTTTAAAGGTGTAATTCCTGGAGCAGAGGCCCGCTGTACGGGCTCTATAACATTGGAAGTGGTCTTCGGATCTCCGGACAACTTCCGAAGCAAAGAGTTAATCTTCGATATCGTCCCTTTCTGTAGTGGTTACCACGCACTGCTCAGACGAACCACATTCGCTAGATTCAGTGCGGTACCACACTATGCATACCTCAAGCTCAAGATGCCAGGCCCACGCGGGGTCATAACAGTCAACGGAAACATGGACCGCTCTCTCCGTACAGAAGAGCATACTGCAGCCCTCGCGGCAGAGGTACAATGCGGCCTCCTCCGGCAAACCACCAATCCGGCGATGACAACCTCAAGCACCGTCAAGCGAGTCCGGAGCACTACGCAACAGGATCATCAGGCACGGCAAGAGCGCGATTAGCATTCCGACCTCCGCTTACACCCCATTAAAGCAGCATTCGTGCCACGCGTACACAATTACGCACTCAAAATACCATGGGCACAGGCGGAGGTGCAGCAGTGACTCAGTCAACAGTGCGGTATCACCGCAACATACCTCCATAATCTTTCCCTTTTACCTTTCAGGACATTGCTTTAGTGCAGCCTCTTCAGAAGAGCCGGATTACCGGACTTACATCGGAGAGAAAACCAAGGAGGCAACAGGCTTTGTGCACAGAAGGAAACACCCATGTGGAATCTATTTACGATCGTTATACCCGTTTTATCTATCTGTACGTGACCTGCCCCTGGATAGGACATGTCAAATAGTCCTATTTATCTCCGCTTAATGCATTCATTGTAAACATATGCTTAAACATATTATTCATCAATGGGAGATCACATATAGCGTCAGCTAATCAGTCTTATTTGAGCATTTTTTCTCGCAAAATGTTTATTTGATATTGCATCCATACACCTTGGTACGTTCAATTTGCCAGGGGCTTCTAATGGCGCCCCATGATATGGCAAGTCAAGTCCGAACACTTTCAACAGTGCGGCACCCCGAACTTATAGCACTATATGCATCAGCTCCGAATCATGTCTTGGGTCTACAGTTGGGATAGCCCGGCTCCCTTGTTTCGGTACCTTACATTCTGTTATATCGGCTAAGGTAGCGCAGGGAGAACTACTGCAATTATGTCCCGGTTCTTCCGGACGAGCACCTCAGTAGAGAAAGCCGAAAACTGACCGGCATGATGTGGCGAGAGCTGGTCGCTGTTCGTGAGGTCTTAAAATCCTTAAAGATTTTTCCGCTTTAGGCGATAAATCGGCTTCGTCCGATATAGGCGTATATAGCGCCCCAATTCGGCCTTCCAGATTCTAGGGGCTTGCCGAAATTTAAAATTATAGACTTCTATGGCTAAGTGAAAGTTATAAAGCCGCATAGTCTGATTGCCTTGTTCGCTGCACCGGACACCTCCTTAAGGGACCAAACATTTGGATAAAGAGTGTCCAGGTTTCCACGAACACCCTAGTACTAGTTACGTGGGGGCGGAAGCCGACGACTGGCCTACTTTCAGAATTTTATAAAAAGCCGCACAGAAGGTAATATTTTAAATAACAAAAGCGCTACATAGCGCAAGTAACTTCGTCCTTAAATTACAAACATGACAGAAGTGAATTCATTCTAAAATTGTGTCCTTGGTACATTCATTGGCCACGAGATGAGCGCCCTTCATAACGCCATCGTAATACTTCTCCGGACAACGATGCGCCTTGCCCTCCGGTGGCCCGTCCTTCACCAGCTTCTCCGCATCCAGCTTGCCCCAATGCACCTTCGCGTGGGCAAAGGCCCGGCGGGCACCCTCAATGCAAACGGATCGCTTGATGACTTTGAGCCGCGGACAGGCATTCACCATCCGCTTGACAGTCTGAAGTAGCTAGCCGGCAGGGGCTCACCAGGCCACATCCGGACTATGAAATCTTTCATAGCCGTTTCGGCCGCCCTGTGGAGTTCGACCAACTGCTTCAGTTGGTCACTGAGAGGCATTGGATGTTCGGCCCCAGCATACTGGGACCAGAACAGCTTCTCCGTTGAGCTCCCCTCCTGGGCACGGTAGAACTCCACGGCATTTGATACGTTGCGTGGCAGATCTGCGAATGCCCCTGGAGAGCTCCGAACTCGGGTAAGTAAAAGAAACACCTCCTCCACATGTTTTCTTTGCATAAAGAATTTCTTACCCACCGCTATCTTTTTGGCCTCCTGGACTTCCTGCTGTGCCTTCTCGGCTTCGGCCTTGGCGTCTTTTATAATAGCAAGGGCCTTCGCAAGCTCGGCCTCTTTCGCCTTAAGCTCATGCTCGACGGACTCGAACTTTTTGCCGAGCTCCTGGAGCTCTTGTTGTACCTCGCCCACTCTGGCATTTTGCTTCTCGCACTCTGTGCGTTCCAAGGCCGCCTTGTCTTCGGCCCTGGACAACGCATTCTTGAGAGAGGCCACTTCGATGGTGGCCCCTGTTACAAAATCACGACGTTTCGTCGTTAGAATACCTAATTTTATATACCCTTCATTATGTGAGAGCAGGGAATTACTCACCTTTGCTCTCTTTGAGCTGCCTCTTCGTGAGGTCGAGCTCTCCCTGCGCCTGCTCCAGATCCCATTTTAGTCCGGCGATCTCGGCTGTGCGGACAGTAGCGGCAAGCAGCACAACCTGCTTATTCACATTAACACTTATTATTAGACTCCTGCGGATTATAATTGACCCTCCGTTTGCTTTTTTCTTTCTGAACACCAAACAGAGTATCAGGGGCTACTACCTATCGGGTGATAATTTCACATATTTTTTACTTACCTCAAAGCCTATCAGGAGGCTGGTGCAAGCTTCGGTTAGCCTGCTCTTGGCGGATGAAACCTTCTGAATCACCGCACTCATAAGAGTACGGTGCTCTTCATCCATGGAAGCGCCGCGAAGTGCTTCCAACTGATAATCCGGCGCCTCAGGTGCAACGGAAGTCGTCGACACAGACGGCTCGCCCTCCCTAACGAGGGGCTGCCCGCCTAAGTCCGGAACCACTAAAGGCTCTGCAACAGTGTTCGGCTGAGAGCCCGGCCTACTGTGGCTCTCACCAACACGATCCACGGGGATCTTGAACCCCGCGTATCCGACATCTGGAATTCCGCCTTGGGGCGTCTCCAGAATCACCTCGCCTCGCTCTGGGAGCCTTCTGGACAACACCTCCGTGTCATCCGCGCGTTGAGGAGTGGTGGCCGTCGGGAGCGAGTTCATCTCCGAATCACTCAGGTATCCATCCGAAGAAGATACCTCGGGATGAACCCTGGCCAGACTACATATATGTTCGGCGTTATAAAAAGACTGTGAAGTAAAGTCATTACAGGGTGCGGATACTTACGATCGCGCTAGGGGCTTACCCCTGGGCAGCCACTCCTCCTCGCTATGGGCAGCCGTGGCGGAGTAGTCCGGAAGGGACACCTTTCCCTTCTTGGACGACCCAGCCTCCCCCTCCGGGGCAGCTTTCCTCTTTTTCTCCTCCCCAGTGCGGGGAGGTAGAGTTTCCTCTTGCTTTCCCCCGCCTCCGCGGGAGGAATCTGTCTTGTCGTCATCAGACGACGTGGGTATGACGGCCTTGCACCGAGGGCCTTTTCCGGCCCCCTGGTCCGCCTTCTCGGGCCCCTCACCCTCTCCGGGTGGGGCGGTCCCTTCTTCTTCTTCCTCCCCTTCGGGGGAGGAGTGTGGATCATCGTCTTCAGACGAGGCTTCTGGCGCAACCTTACATCAGAGACCCTTTCGGATCCCCGGGGCCTTCTTATCGGCCTTCTTCTCCGGCACCTTGTAGGGCGCCGGGACTAGCATCTCCGTCAGGAGAGCAATAGCTGGGCTTTCTGGCAGCGGGATCGGACAGTCAATCTGCTTCGCTGTCTCCACATAATCCTGAACAAATATGCACAATTACTGAAGGCTCCCCCATGAATATATTGGGAATAACCGAATCCGGTGGTAGCCTGAGAACTCACCTGACTAGGAAGCCGCGCGACATGGAGCCCACGGTCCTAGGATGTGGGAAGGGGTACTTCGGAGGCCTTGAACAATGCCTTCCACGCGTTTTTGTGCTTCATGCCGTAGAGCCTCTGAAGCGTCTAGTGTTCGGCCGGCACGAACTCCCACAGATTGAATGCTCGCCTTTGGCACGACAGAATCCGGTGAACGAGCATGACCTCGATCACGTTGACAAGCTTGATGTTCTTGTCCTTCATGCTCTTGATGTAATTTTGGAGTTCGGTTAGCTCTATAGATTCGCCCCAGGACAGGCCCCTCTTTTCCCAGGAGGTGAGCCACATGGGGGTTCCGGATCGGAACTCGGGGGCCACAGCCCAGTTGGCGTCACACGGCTCGGTGATGTACAACCACCCCGACGGCCACCCCTTCACGGTTTCCGCAAAGGAGCCGTCAAGCTAGGTGACGTAAGGCATCTTGCCCACCATGGCTCCTCCACACTCTGCTTGCTGGCTGCTCACAATCTTTGGCTTCACGCAGAAGATTTGCAGCCACAAGCCGAAATGTGGCTTGATGCAGAGGAAGGCATCGCATACGACGATGAACACCGAGATGTTGAGGATGAAGTTCGGGGCTAGATCATGGAAATCTAGCCCGTAGTAGAACATGAGCCTGCAGACAAAGGGGTGAAGTGGAAATCCCAGTCCACGGACGAAGTGGGCGAGAAACATGACCCTCTCGTGTGTTCCTGGGGTTGGAATGACCTGCCCGTCGTCTGGTAGCTGGTGCGCTATGTCTGCGGCCAAGTATCCGTCCGCCTGAAGATTTGTGATATTCTTCTCCTTCACGGTGGAAGCCACCCACTTGCCTCCTGCTCCGGACATGTTAAGCTGTGCGGAGAAAACTTGGACTAGGGCGCTGGAGCTCGAGGGGGAAAGAGTGGGCAAATGAGGAAGAAGGCGTGGGTAAAAATGGGGAACTCTTATCCCTTTATAGAGGCGACGGAAGCGGTGCGCCTCCCCACTTGCCCGTTGGGAATCACTCACCTCCCAAATGTCACGATTGATGGCATGGTGGGATTAGCCATACCCGTATTGATGAGAATCCCATGATAACGGGACGCGATCTCTTCTTTGACAAGACGTGTCAAGGAAACCGCCTCGCAATATGCGCTGTGGCTGGTTGTAGGAAAACGGCTCGAATAATGACCCGACCTTGATGACATGTCACGCTGTGTAGAAAGTTGCTAGCAGATTGCATTTGTGAAATATCATTCTCTCTACGGCGATGTGTGAGGATCATTTTGCGGATCCGGACACGGTTGAGGTGTTCGATAATTACTTTGGAGTATTCGGAGAAGGAACCCACCTTGCAATGCCGAAGACAAGACTGCGCGCCGGATTGATCGTCATTGAAGCCTGGTTCAGGGGCTACCGAGGGAGTCCTAGATTAGGGGGTATCCGGACTATCGAACTATATACATTGTCCGGACTATTGAAGCGTGAAGATACAAGACTCAAGACTCCGTCCCGTGTTCGGATGGGACTCTTCTTTGCGTGGAAGGCAAGCTTGGCGATCCGGATATTGTGTTTCCTTCCTTGTAACCGAATCCATGTAAACCCTAGCCCTCTACGGTGTCTATATAAACCGGAGAGGTTGGTCCTTAGAAGGACGATCACAATTACAATCATACCATCATAGGCTAGCTCTTAGGGTTTAGCCTCTACGATCTCGTGGTAGATCTACTCTTGTACTACTCATATCTTCAATATTAATCAAGCAGGAAGTAGGGTTTTACCTCCATCTAGAGGGCCCGAACCTGGGTAAACATTGTGTCCCTCGCTTCCTGTTACCATCAGCCTAGACGCACAGATCGGGACCCCCTACCCGAGATCCGCCGGTTTTGACACCGACAACCCCCGACAAAGATATGGGCCTTATGGGCCAAGTGAAGGAACACACCAGCCCACAAGGGGCTGGTGCACTCTCTATGGGGCCGGCCCTATGGGGAGGGAAGGAAAGGGGAGGAGGAAAGGAAAGTGTGGAGTTGGACTCCCTCTTCCTTCCCTCTCACCCCTGTTTCCTTCCCCCCTTGTTCATACAAGGAAATGGGGGGGCGCAGGAGGGCAGGAGCCCAAGGGCCGGCGGCCAGCCCCTAGGGGCGCGCCCTGGCTACCCTAGCTGCCTTCCTATCTCCTCCCACCTATATATACATGGGGAGGGGGTGCCACACAATAACACAACATTGTCTTAGCCGTGTGTGGCGCCCCTGCCCACCGTTTTCTCCCTCGATCATATTTTCGTAGTTCTTAGGCGATGCCCTACGAAGATCACATCACCATCACCGTCACCACACTTTCATGCTGCTAGAACTCATCTACTACCTTTCCGTCTTGCTAGATCAAGAAGGTGGAGGACGTCACCGAGCTGAACATGTGCAGAACGCGGAGGTGCCGTGCGTTTGGTACTAGATCGGTTGGAGCACAAAGAAAGTTTGACTACATCAACTGCATTGTGAAACGCTTCCACTTATGGTCTACGAGGGTACATAGACACACTCTCCCCCTCTCATTGCTATGCATCTCCATGGATAGATCTTGCATGTGCATAGAATTTTTTCCATGCAACGTTTCCCAACAGTGGCATCCGAGCCAGGTCTATGCGTAGATGATATGCATGAGTAGAACACAAAGAGTTGTGGGCGGTGATAGTCATACTTCTTACCACAAACGTCTTATTTTGACTCGGCGGTATTGTGGGATGAAGCGGTCCGGACCAACCTTACATGTCCACGCACATGAGACCGGTTCCACTGACTGACATGCAACTGGTTTTGCATAAAGGTGGCTGTTGGGTGTCTATTTCTCCTACTTTAGTTGAATCGAATTTGACTATGGCCGGTCCTTGAAGAAGGTTAAAACAACAAACTTGATGAATCACCGTTGTGGTTTTTGCCGTAGGTAAGAACGGTTATTGCAACAACAAAGTAGAGGATGTCTAACTTGTTTTTGCACGGTATGTTGTGATGTGATATGGTCAAGACATGATGTGATATACGTTACTGTATGAGATGATCATGTTTTGTAATTTATTGGCAACCGGCAAGATCCTTATGGTAGTCTCTTTATTGCATGAAATGCAAACGCCATGTAATTTCTTTACTTTATCGCTATGCATTAGCAATAGTTGTAGAAGCAATAGTTGGCGAGACGACCACGACGCAACGATGGAGCTCAAGGTGTCGAGCCGGTGACGATGGAGATCATGGCGATGCTTTGGATATGCAGATCAAAAGCACAAGATGATGGCCATATCATGTCACATATTTTGATTGCATGTGATGTTTATCTTTCATGCATCTTATTTTGCTTAGGCGGTAGCATTATAAGATGTTCCCTTCACTAAATTTCAAGGTAAAAGTATTATCTCTGAGTATGCACTGTTGCCAAAGTTGGTCATTTCGAAGCACCTCGTGATGATTAGATGTGATAGACTCTACGTTCACATACAACGGGTGTAAGACAGTTTTGCACATGCATAATACTTGGGTTAAACTTGATGAGCCTAGCATGTACAGACATGGTCTCAGGACACTAGAGACCGAAAGATCGAACATGAGTCAGATAATAGATATGACCAACATAGAGATGTTCACCATTGATGACTACCCCATCTCACGTCTTGATCGGACATGGGTTAGTTGATTTGGATCATGTATCACTTAGATAACTTGAGGGATATTTATTTAAGTGGGAGTTCATTAGTAATTTGATTAATTAAACTTGATTTATCATGAACTTAGTCCTAATAGTATTTGCATATCTATGTTGTAGATCAATGCATGGCCCGTTCTATCGTTCCCCTGAATTTTAATGCGTTCCTAGAGAAAGCTAAGTTGAAAGATGATGGTAGCAACTACACAGACTGGGTCCATAACTTGAGGATTATCCTCATTGTTGCATAGAAGAATTATGTCCTTGATGCACCGCTAGGTGACGGACCTGCTGCCGGAGCTGAAGTAGACGTTTTGAACGCCTGGTAGGCTCGATCTGATGACTACTCTATAGTTCAGTGTGCCATGCTTTACGGCTTAGAACCGGGACTTCGAAGACATTTTGAACGTCATGGAGCATATGAGATGTTCCAAGAGTTGAAGTTAATATTTTGAGCAAATGCCTGGGTTGAGAGATATGAAGTCTCCAACAAGTTCTATAGCTGCAAGATGGAGGAGAATTGTTCTGTCAGTGAATACATACTCAAAATGTCTGGGTATTATAATCACTTGACTCAGCTGGGAGTTAATCTTCTAGTTGATTATGTTATTGACAGAGTTCTTCAATCACTGCCACCTAGCTACAAAGGCTTCATGATGAACTATAATATGCAAGGGATGAACAAAATAATGCCCGAGATCTTCGCAATGCTTAAGGCCGCAGAGGTAGAAATCAAGAAGGAGCATCAAGTGTTGATTGTTAACAAGACCACTAGTTTCAAGAAAAGGGGCAAGGGAAAGAAAGGGAACTTCAAGAAGAATGGAAAGCAAGAAAGCAAGCCTGAAACTGAGTGCTTCTACTTCAAAGTGAGTGGTCACTGGAAGCGGAACCGCCCCAAGTATTTGGCAGATAAGAAGGATGGCAAAGTGAACAAAGGTATATTTGATATACATGTTATTGATGTGTACCTTACTAATGCTCGTAGCAGCACCTGGGTATTTGATACTGGTTTGGTTGCTCATATTTGTAACTCGAAATAGGAGCTATAGAATAAACAAAGATTGGCTAAGGACGACGTGTCGATGTGCATCGGGAATGGTTACAAGGTCGATGTGATTGCCGTCGGCACGCTACCTCCACATCAACCTTCGGGATTAGTTTTAGACCTGAATAGTTGTTATTTGGTGCCTGCGTTGAGCATGAACCTTATATCTGGATCGTGTTTATTGCGATACGGTTATTCATTTAAGTTAACGAATAATGGTTGTTCTACTTATATGAATAATATCTTTTATGGTCATGCACCATTGAAGAGTGGTCTATTCTTGTTGAATCACGATTGTAGTGATACACATATTCATAATATTGATGCCAAAAGATGCAAACTTGATAATGATAGTCCAACATATTTTTGGCACTACCGTTTAGGTCATATTGGTGTAAACTGCATGAAGAAACTCCATGTAGATGGGCTTTTGGAATCACTTGATTATGAATCATTTGATACTTACTAACCATGCCTCATGAGCAAGATGACTAAAACTCCGTTTTCTGGAACAATGGACCGAGCTAATGACTTATTGGAAATAATACATACCGATGTATGCGGTCCGATGAGTGTTGAAGCACGCGGCAAGTATCGTTATTTTCTGACCTTCGTAGATGATTTGAGCAAATATGGGTATATCTACTTAATGAAACACAAGTCTGAAACATTTGAAAAGTTCAAAGAATTTCAGTGTGAAGTGGAGAATCATCATAACAAGAAAATAAAGTTTCTATGATCTGATCACGGAGGCGAATATTTGAGTTACGAGTTTGGCCTTCATTTAAAACAATGTGGAATAGTTTCACAACTCACGCCACCTGGAATACCACAGTTTAATGGTGTGTCCGAACGTCGTACTTCATTAGATATGGTGCGTTCTATGATGTCTCTTACTGATTTACCACTATTGTTTTGGGTTTATGCATTAGAGACAGCTGCATTCACGTTAAATAGGGCACCATCTAAATCCATTGAGATGACACCGTATAAACTGTGGTTTGGCAAGAAACCAAGGTTGTCATTTCTTAAAGTTTAGGGCTGCGATATGCTTATGTGAAAAAGCTTCAACCTGATAAGCTCGGACCCAAATCGGAGAAGTGTGTCTTCATAGGATACCCAAAGGAAACTGTTGGGTACACCTTCTATCACATATCCGAAGGCAAGATATTCGTTGCTAAGAATGGATCCTTTCTAGAGAAGGAATTTCTCTCGAAACAAGTGAGTGGGAGGAAAGTAAAACTCGATGAGGTATTAGTACCTTCTCCCGAATTGGAAAGTAGTTCTAGTGATTCCTGCACCAATTAGTGAGGAAGCTAATGATGATGATCATGAAACTTCAGATCAAGTTACTACGGAACCTCGTAGGTCATCCAGAGTACGGTCCGCACCAGAGTGGTACAGTAATCCTGTTCTCGAAGTCATGTTACTAGACCATGATGAACCTACAAACTATGGGAAAGCGATGATGAGCCTAGATTCCACGAAATGGCTTGAGGCCATGAAATCTGAGATGGGATCCTTGTATGAGAACAAAGTGTGGATTTTGTTGGACTTGTTCGATGATCGGCAAGCCATAGAAAACAAATGGATCTTCAAGAAGAATACTGATGCTGACGGTAATGTTACTGTCTACAAAGCTCGACTTGTTGCGAAAGGTTTTCGACAAGTTCAAGGAGTTGACTATGATGAGACCTTCTCACCCATAGCGATGCTTAAGTCTGTCCGAATCATGTTAGCAATTGCCGCATTTTATGATTATGAAATTTGGCAAATGGATTTCAAAACTGCATTCCTTAATGGATTTCTTAAAGAAGAGTTGTATATGATGCAACCAGAAGGTTTTGTCGAGCCAAATGATGCTAACAAAGTGTGCAAGCTCCAGCGATCCATTTATGGACTGGTGCAAGCCTCTCGGAGTTGGACTATACGCTTTGATAGTGCGATCAAAGCATATGGTTTTATACAAATGTTTGGAGAAGCCTGTATTTAAAAGAAAGTGAGTGGGAGTCCTGTAGCATTTCTAATATTATATCTGGATGACATATTGTTGATTGGAAATGATACAGAATTTCTGGATAGCATAAAAGGATACTTAAATAAGAGTTTTTGAATGAAAGACCTTGGTGCAGCTGCTTACATATTGGGCATCAAGATCTATAGAGATAGATCAAGACGCTTAATTGGACTTCCACAAAACACATACCTTGATAAAGTTTTGAAGAAGTTCAAAATGGATCAGTCAAAGAAAGGGTTCTTGCCTGTGTTACAAGGTGTGAACTTGAGTCAGACTCAATGCCCGACCACTTCAGAAGATAGAGAGAAAATGAAAGTCATTCCCTATGCTTCAGCCATAGGTTCTATCATGTATGCAATGTTGTGTACTAGACCTGATGTGTGCCTTGCTATAAGTAGAGCAGGGAGGTACCAAAGTAATGCGGGAGTGGAGCACTGGATAGCGGTCAAGAACATCCTGAAATACCTGAAAAGGACTAAGGATATGTTTCTCATTTATGGAGGTGACAAAGAGCTTGGCATAAATGGTTACATCGATGCAAGCTTTGACACTTATCCGGACGACTCTAAGTCGCAATCCGGATACGTATTTATATTGAATGGTGGAGCTGTAAGTTGGTGCATTTCCAAGAAGAGCATCGTGGTGGGATCTACGTGTGAAGCGGAGTACATAGCTGCTTCGGAAGCAGCAAACGAAGGAGTCTGGATGAAGGACTTCATATCCGATCTATGTGTACTACCTAGTGCATCGGGTCCAATGGAAATCTTTTGTTGACAATACTGGAGCAATTGCCTTGGCAATGGAATCCAGATTTCACAAGGGAACCAAACAGATCAAGAGATGCTTCAATTCCATCCGGCATCAAGTCGTGGAGGGATACATAGAGATTTGCAAAATACATACGGATATGAATGTTGCAGACCCGTTGACTAAACCTCTTCCACGAGCAAAACATGATCAACACCAAGACTCCATGGATGTTAGAATCATTACTTTGTAATCTATATTATTGACTGTAGTGCAAGTGGGAGACTGAAGGAAATATGCCCTAGAGGCAATAATAAAGTTTTTATTTATATTTCCTTATATCATGATAAATGTTTATTATTCAGGCTAGAATTGTATTAACCGGAAACTTAGTACATGTGTGAATACATAGACAATACATAGTGTCCCTAGTATGTCTCTACTTGACTAGCTCGTTAATCAAAGATGGTTATGTTTCCTAACCATAGACATGTGTTGTAATTTGATGAACGGGATTGCGTCATTAGGAGAATGATGTGATGGACAAGACCCATCTGTTAGCTTAGCATTATGATCGTAACAGTTTTATTGCTACTCCTTTCTTCATGACTTATACATGTTGCTCAGACTATGAGATTAAGCAACTCCCGAATACCGGAGGAACACCTTGTGTGCTATCAAACGTCACAACATAACTGGGTGATTATAAAGATGCTCTACAGGTGTCTCCGAAGGTGTTTGTTGGGTTGGCATAGATCAAGATTAGGATTTGTTACTCCGTGTATCGGATAGGTATCTCTGGGCCCTCTCGGTAATGCTCATCACTATAAGACTTGCAAGCAATGTGACTAATGAGTTAGTTATGGGATGAAGCATTACAAAACGAGTAAAGAGACTTTCCGGCAACAAGATTGAACTAGGTATGATGATACCGATGATCAAATCTTAGGAAATTAACATACCGATGACAAAGGGAACAACATATGTTGTTGTGCGGTTTGACGATAAAGATCTTCGTAGAATATGTAGGAGCCAATATGATCATCTAGGTTCTGCTATTGGTTATTGATCAAAGATGTGTCTCAATCATGTCTACATAGTTCTCGAACCGGTAGGGTCCGCACGCTTAACATTCGATGACGATTTGTATTATGAGTTATGGGATTTGATGACCGAAGTTTGTTCGGAGTCCCGGATGAGATCACGGACATGACGAGGAGTCTCGAAATGGTCGATACATAAAGATTGATATATTGGAAGGTTATGTTCGGACACTGGAAAGGTTTCGGAAGAGTTCAGACATTTTTCGGAGTATCGAGAGGTTACCGGAACCCCCCTAGGGAAGTGGGCCTTAAAGGGCTTTAGTGGAAAGGAGAGGAGGGCCGCAGGGTGGCCCCGCCATGGCAGATCCGAATTGGACTAGGGAGGGGGCGGTGCCCCCCTCTTTCCTTCTCCCACTCCTTCCCTCTCTCCCTCTTGGAAAAGGAAGGGGACTCCAACTAGGATTGGGAATCCTAGTTGGACTCCCCTATAGGTGCGCCCTCCTGCCCGCCGGCCTCCTCCCTCCCTCCTAATATACGGTGGCAGGGGGACACCCCAAAGCACAACAGACAATCTCTTAGCCGTGTGCGGTGTCCCCCTTCAACAGTTTAACACCTCGGTCATATTGTCATAGTGCTTACGCGAAGCCTTGTGCCGGTAACTTCATCATCACCATCGCCACGCCATCATGCTGACGGAACTCTCCCTTGTCCTCAACTGTATCAAGAGAACGAGGCACGTCATCGTGTTGAACGTGTGCTAAACACGGAGGTGACGTACGTTTGGTACTTGGATTGGTTGGATCGTGAAGACGTTCGACTACATCAACCGCGTTACTAAACGCTCCCGCTTTCGGTCTACGAGGGTACATGACACCCCTCTTGTTGCTATGCATCTCCTAGATAGATCTTGTGTGATCGTAGGAAAATTTAGAATTACTACGTTCCCAACAATAGATTTGGTCATAAACTCGAACTTCATCAGATCCTAACAAACACACCACAAAAAGTCATTACATCAAATAGATCTCCAAGAGACCATTGTATTAAGAATCAAAAAGAGAGAAGAAACCATATAGGTACTGCCTACGGACCCGTAGGTCTATGGTGAACTACTCACGCATCATCGGAGGAGCACCAATGAGGATGATGAACCCCTCCGTGATCGTGTTCCCCTCCAGTAGAGTGCCGTAATAGGGCTCTAGATTGGAGCTCATGGTTTTGGAAGTTGCGGCGGCTGGAATTGTGTTTTTATCAACTCCTGTAGGGTTTCTGGAATATTTGGGTATTTATAGAGCTGAGAGGCCGTGGATGAGACCCTCGTGGGCCCCACCACCCATCAGAGCACGCCAGGGGCCTCTCGCGTGCCCTAGTGTCTTGTGGGCCCCACGGGCCTCCCACCAGGGGCTTCCTTGGCTCCCAAGTTGTCTTCTGGTCCAAAAAAATCTCCAAAAAGCTTTGCTGCGTTTGGACTTCGTTTGATAGGGATATTCCGCGAAGTAAAAAACAAGAAAAAAACAGCAACTGACAGTGGGCACTATGTCAATAGGTTAGTCCCAAAAATGATATAAAGTTGCTATAAAATGATTGTAAAACATCCAAGAATGGTAATATAATAGCATGGAACAATAAAAAAATTATAGATACGTTGGAGATGTATTAGCATCCCCAAGCTTAATTCATGCTTGTCCTCGAGTAGGTATATGATAAAAATAGAATTTTTGATGTGGAATGTTGCCTAACATGTTCATCACATATTCTTTTCTTTTGTAGCATGGACATTTGGACTTTTAGATGGTTCAAAGCAATAGTCTATAATTGACATGAAGACTTCAATACTCAAGCATATCAACAAGCAACCATGTCTTTCAAAATATCAACACTAAAGAAAGTTATCCCTAGCCCATGATGCTTAATCATTGATCCATTCATACAACACACTCGAATATTATTTGCATCCAATGCACAAGTATGATCATAGTGCTCCCTAGATGGTGCTTTATAAGAGAAGATGGGGACTCAAATAAAAAATAAAAATGGCATAAAGTAAATAGATAGGCCCTTCGCAGAGGGAGGCAGAGATTTGTAGAGGTGCTAGAGCTCAAAGCAAAAATTTAGAGATAAAAACATTTTGAGAGGCATGCTTTTCTTGCCAACGAAAAAGACCGAGTAGTTCCCAATATTTTCCATGCTAGATACATCATAGGCGGTGCCCAAACATAAAATAAAGTTTATTCCTTTTCCACCATTCTTTCACAATCCATGGCTAGCCGTATCCACGGGTGCCTTCCATACAACACTTTCCAAGGAATTTATTATTTGACAACATAAAGTAAATTTCTTTTTCATTTTGGGACTGGTTATCCCTATTACCGCCACACTCTCATGCAATGACAAGCGAATAAACACTCATCTTGAGAATAACACATCTAGCATGGAAAAATATTGGCTACCCCTTGCCACTTCAGAATGGCACAGAAATACCGCATATAGGTAGGTATGGTGGTCTCATATGGCAAAACTTGGTTTAAGGATTTTGGATGCACAAGTAGTATTTCCACTTAGTACAAGTGGAGGCTAGCAAAAATATTGAGAAGCAACACACCAAAAAGAAATTTTCATAAAAAAGCATTAAGCATAACTAATACTGAATAACACACCGCAATTAGGATGTAATTTCATTGCATAACTATTGACTTTCGTGCTTGCATGGGGAATTAGAAACCTTAACACCAATATTCTTACTAAAGCATAATTACTCACCAACATGACTCACATATTACTATCATATCTCAAAACTATTACAAAAAATCAAGTTTATTTTGTCCAATGATCTTCATGAAAGTTTTTATTACATCCCTCTTGAATATATATCACTTTGGGACTAGTTTCATATATTGCCATTGCTTTTGACAAGCTCAAATAAATTTAGGTGAAGAACATGAGCATGAATTTTTCCATTTCTCAAAATAATATAAGTGAAGTGATGTCGCTTGAGAAAATGTCGGTATTTCCCCAAAGAGGAAGGGATGATGCAGTCACTACAAAAAAAGACACATTCGTGACATTTTGGGTCGAACATTTTTTTTCCTGTCATGCTTTATTACACTTCTATGACGATAATTGTGAAAAAACCCGGTATCATCATAGATGTGGTGGGATTCTACTTATATGACAAAAATTCATGACAGAAAATGGGCTTTTTGTCCTGGGCAGTCCGGAGATGCACATGCATGACATTCTTTGGGTCGTCCATGACGGAAAAAATCATGGTAGAAGCGAGGGCGAGGAAAAATTCGGGGAGTTCCCGGTTGTGGTGGGTGGTCGGGACTGAACAATGCACGGAGGTTTGCACGTTTCTCTCGTACACGCCCGTGCGTGTGTGTGAGGCATTGCGCTCTAACTGAACCCGAGCGAGGCGTTTGGCTCTAACTGAACCCGAGTTATTCCTTCGCTACTGCTGCTAACTAAAGCCGATCGAAGCTGCCTCTTGATGAACAGTTCCCGATGGGGGTTGGATGAACAGTTCTTGGTGGGGGTTGGATGAACAGGATCCCATGGTAGTAGAGGCCATTGTTGCTGGATGAATAGGACCCCGATCAAGGAGGTGGGGTGGATTAACAGTAGCCGATGGAGGGACCCTGTGGAGGGCTGATTGAACAGGACCCCGTGGAGGGCTGGTTGAATAGGACCCTGTGGAGGGCTGGTTGAACAGTAGCCATTGGAGGCTGGATGAACAGGACTCCGTGGATGAACAGTAGCTGGTGGAGGCTGGAGGAAGTCGACGGTGGATGAACAGTAGCTAGTGGAGGTTGGAGGAAGTCGATGGTGGATGAACAGTAGCCCTTGGAGTCCCGTTTTGCGGTACGCCACACCCCTCCCGATGAACAGGACCCTGTTTCGACCGTAGGCGCTCCAACACAAGTACGTTTCCTTAGTTTTGTGGTACGCCACACCCCTCCCAATGAACAGCACCCCGTTTCAACTGTAGGCACTTAAACAGAAGTCTATTTCCTCCGTTTGTGGCACGCCAGACCCTTCCTGATGAACAAGACCCCGTACCAACACGGTCAAACAGAAGGCCGTTTCCTCTATTCTACGGTATGCCAGACCTTGTTTTGGTTGTTTTGTTCAAGCCGGTTGGCTCCCGATTGAACACGCGTCGCTATTTACTCCATTCCGACCCAGCCAGTCGACTGCCGATGATGGGGATTAGTCGTTCTACGCATTAGAGACCCCGCCCGTATGTAAGTATGTCGCCGTATTTATTATCTTGCAGCATGGCTGTACGTATGTGTACATGATATAGATGATGACCCACAAGTATAGGGGATCAATCATAGTCCTTTTGATAAGTAAGAGTGTCGAACCCAACGAGGAGGAGAAGGAAATGACAAGCGGTTTTCAGCAAGGTAATGTCTACAAGCACTGAAATTATAAGTAACGAGTAGTTTTATAGCAAGATAATTTGTAACGAGCAAGTAACAGTAATGGTAACATAAGTGTAGCAAGGTAGCCCAATCCTTTTGAGGCAAAGTACAGGCCAAAATGGTCTCTTATGATAAGCAAAGTGTTCTTGGGGGTACACAGGAATTTCATGTAGTCACTTTCATCATGTTGGTTTGATTTGTGTTTGCTACGTTGATAATTTGATATGTGGGTGGACCGGTGCTTAGGTGTTGTTCTTACTTGAACAAACCTCCTACTTATGATTAACTCCCTCGCAAGCATCCGCAACTACAAGAAAAGTATTAAGAATAAATTCTAACCATAGCATTAAACTTCTGGATCCAAATCAGTCCCTTACGGAATAGCGCATAAACTAGGGTTTAAGCTTCTGCCACTCTCACAACCCATCATCTAATAACTACTCCACAATGCATTCCCTTAGGCCCAAATATGGTGAAGTGTCATGTAGTCGACGTTCACATGACACCACTAAGGGAATCACAACATACATACCATCAAATATCGAACACATATAAAATTCACATGATTACTTGCAACAAGATTTCTCCCACGACCTCAAGAACAAAAGTAACTACTCACAAATGATAATCATGCTCAATATCAGAGGGATATTAAATATCATAATGGATCTGAACATATAATATTCCACCAAATAAACCATATAGTAATCAACTACAAGATGTAATCAACACTACTAGTCACCCACAAGCACCAATCTATATTTCTGGTACAAAGATTGAACACAAGAGATGAACTAGGGTTTGAGAGGAGATGGCGCTGTTGAAGATGTTGATGGAGATTGCCCTCCCCAATATGGGAGAGTTGTTGGTGATGATGATGATTTCCCCCTCCGAGAGGGAAGTTCCCCCGGCGGATCGCTCCACCCGAGGGCAAAAGTGCTCCTTCCAAAGTTCCGCCTCGAGACGGCGGCGCTCCGCCCCGAAAGTCCTCTCCTTATTTTTTTCCAGGTAAAAATGACTTATATATAAGAAGATGGGCACCGGAGGTAGGTTGGGATGAGCATAATCCACCAGGGCGCGCCAGGGGGGGCCTGGCGCGTCCTGGTGTCTTGTGCTCACGAGGTGGCCCCCCTCGGGTAGTTATTTGCTCCATTATTTCTTATTTATTCCATAAAAATTCCTCGTGAAATTTCAGCTCATTTGGAGTCGTGCAGCATAGGTGGCCTGACGTAGCTTTTTTAGGTTCGGATTTCTAGCTGCCGGAATTCTCCCTCTTTGTGTGAACTTTGCATATTACGGGAGAAAAAGCATTAGAATTACTCCAAAAACCATTATTATGCATAAAAATATTATAAATAATAGTAGGTAAACATGATGCAAAATGGATGTATCAACTCCCCCAAGCTTAGACCTCGCTTGTCCTCAAGCGAAAACCAAAATCGAAAAACATGTCCACATGCTTAGAGAGAGAGGTGTCGATAAAAACAAAATACGGACATAGAAGCATCATGTAAATTATTATAGCAGCAACAAACTTTAACATAAAACTTTTAACATAGATATCTCATGAACAAGTGACAATTCATCACAACACCGAAGTATAAAGCATAAACTCTATTAAAAACCAACAAACTATGTTCTCAATAAACTTTGCAACTACAATTCATCATCTTTTCAGGAAGGGTCATGTATTGGAGCCATTTTGGCATGTCCACATACTCAACCATCATATAGTCTTCTATGATTGCTAACACTCACCGCATACACATGAGCAAAACGTTTCAACCGGATACAAAGAAAGATAGGGGCTTATAGTTTTGCCTCCCAACATACTCACCTCGAGGGTGATGTCAACAATAATAACTCATGCTACCCATATCCAACTGGATATATGTGCCTAGATCTTTCCTCACCACATGATGCTTGCCAAAAGAGAAAAATAAAAAGGAATGGAGAGAAATTTTTTGACTCTTGCATGAAAGTAAATACATAAAAGTAAAAGATAGGCCCTTCGTAGAGGGAAGCAAAGGTTGCCATGCTTTTTTGTTTGTATGCTCAATCCCTTAGTGCAAAAGAACGTCACGTTATATTGCCCCTTATGATAGCAACCTCTATTATGAAGTATGTCGCTTTTATTCTTTGCCATCACAAGTTCGTACAATGCTCAATTTTCTCTTACACTAAATCATCTAACACTTGTAGAAGCAATTTTTTGTTGCCTTAATGCACCGGTGACAACTTACTTGAAGGATATTACTTAATCCTTAGGTATGTATGGTGGACTCTTGAAAATAAGATTTGGGTTTAAGGGTTTTAGATGCACAAGTAGTATCTCTACTTGGTGCAAAGTTTTTGGCTAGCAAAGAAGGGGGGCAAGCACCACATGTTGAAGGATCTATGACAATATAACTTCTATCTGAATATGAACAAACATAAATCATTATGTTATCTTCCTTGTCCAACGTCCACAATTTTGGCATATAATATTTTGATGGGGGCTCACAATCACAAAAGATTTGTAAGATAGTGTATTTGCATCTGATTCTTCTCTTCCCTTATTAATTCTTTCACGAATTTCATCATTGACTAATGCTATGTTTGTCAATCTCCAATAAAATTTTCTACTTATACTTTTCCTTATGTGGTGTCATTACTTACTATAAGATTAGCATATAAAGCAAAACTCAAACTAAACTTTATTATATATCTCACATACGATTACAAGGATAGATAACTAAGCAAACTTTCAAAAATGGATCGAACTAAACTTTTATTCATCTAAAGCAAAAATAACTATGGATCGAACTCAGAAAAATAAAGGTAAAAGATAGTGGAGGTGATATGATAACGGGGCACCTCCCCCAAGCTTGGCAGAAGCCAAGGGGAGTGCCCATACCTGATACTCAATTTTCCTTTCGTGATCAAGATGGTGGTGGTGGTGATAAAGTGGCAGCAATCTTATCCTCCTTCCTTAGATTACGCTTGAGGATGGAATTTTCCTCCTTAAGTCACCCATCTCCTACTGACCTCTAATATCTTTTTGCATAATTCTTGCTTGTTTTCCTACAAGAGACGAAAAGGGATAAACTGGATCTTAGGTTTTTTTGCTTTATTAGGGAGACTTGACTTCTTGAATTCCACGTGCATGTCCCCAGGTTGAGGCAATGGAACTTCAACTTCATTAGAGCTTGTCTCCTCCTCCCCTTTTGGATCATAGTCTTCTTCTTCCTCCGAAGTCCAGCTATAGCGCTCCACATCCCCATAAACCTTCGGGTTTGCTATATAATCAACAACATAGCTCTCACCCTTCGAGTCTTGGGATGACATATTTTCAGATCTGTCTGGAAAACAGCAAGGAAAATAAAACAGAAGATTTCTCTGTGATATGGTGATCAATGGGTTCGGGGGGTAAAGAAAGATTTTTTTATCTTGGGAAACAAGCAAACGGAAGAAAAATGGAGTCTGGAATGTACCCGAGGCGGGCACAACCCACCTGGGCGCCATGGTGTTTTGTGCCCACCAGGGGTGCCTTCCTGGTTGTTTCTTATTTTCTTAATTTTTGTTATATTCTAAAATGGACAGAAAATATTTTTCCAGATTTTTTGGAGTCCATTTACTTACCATATCATGTACCTCCCTTTTTTTCACGATCCTGGAGTGTTTCGGAAGGTTTCTTTTATGTGTTCTTCCGGTGTCATAGTTTGCATAATATTGCTTTCAACATTAATGGGCGGACCTGAGATATAATGTTTTATTCATTGCCCATTAACAACCTTCGGGTTAGTACCTTCGACATTATTTATTTTGATAGCTCCAGATCGATAAACCTCCTCGATAATGTAGGGTCCTTCCCATTTGGAGAGGAGTTTTCCTGCAAAGAATCTGAAACGAGAGTTGTACAAAAGAACATATTCTCCAACCTTGAAATCACACTTTTGGAATCTTTTATCATGCCATCTTTTAACTTTTTATTTAAATAACTTGGCATTTTCATAAGCTTGGGTTCTTCATTCATCTAATGAGCTAATATCAAATAACCTCTTCTCACCAGTGATAACCCACAATTATAAGAAATTTCAGCAATTTTCGAGGGTAGGGTATTCAACCCAAATTTATAGATTCGACACAAGGGGAGCCAAAGAATATTTGCAAGTATTAGCAGCTGAGTTGTCAATTCAACCACAACTGGAGATTAATTATCTGCAGCAAAGTGATCAGTAGCAAAGTAGTATGGTAGTTTTGATAGTAGTAGTAGCAGCAATGGTAACAGTAACAATGATAGCAGTGATTTTGTAGTAGTAATAATAATGACAGTAGCAGTAGTAACTTAGCAAGATCAATATGTAGGAAACTCGTAGGCATTGGATCAGCGATTTGTTGGATGATATTCATCATGCATCATTCGAAACCTAGGGCCATACGACACTAGCAAAAGTTCATAAATATAATGTAGGCACGTATTCCGTAAATAGTCATACATGCTTATGGAAAGAACTTGCATGACATCTTCTGTCCTACCCTCCCATGGCAGTGGGGTCCTATTGGAAACTAAGGGATATTAAGGCCTCCTTTTAATAGAGAACCGGAACAAAGCATTAACACACGATGAATACATGAACTCCTCAAACTACGGTCATCACTGGGAAGTGTCTCGACTATTGTCACTCCGGGGTTGTCGGATCGTAACACGTAGTAGGTGACTATAACTTGCAAGATCGGATCTAGAACATAGATATAATGATGATAACATAAGGACCTCAATAATTCCCGAACGTTCGAAATTTAAGCATGTCATCTCGAACGCTTTTAAATGGCAACTTTAGTTGCTGCGAGGTGGCAACTTTAGTTGTTAACACATGGCAACTTTGTTCCAGTTTGTTTTTGTCAAAAAATTGCCATGTTTGTCAACATCGCCTTAAGTAAAGTTGCCATGAAAAGAGTTCGGATTAGCATGCTTAAAAATTGAATGTTTGGGATTTATCTATTCCGTAAAATAAACGGTTCAGATCTGAAATCATGGCACCCGGGCCCAAAGTGACAATCATTAAGCATGGCAAAGTCGTAGCAACATCAATTACATAATGGATACTAGGGATCAAACCCTAACAAAACTAACTCAATTACATGATGAATCTCATCCAACTCCTCACCACGTGGGGACCACAACCCACCAGGGCACACCTGGGGGTCCTGGCGCGCCCAGGTGGGTTGTGCCACCTGGTGCACTTCCCTCTGATATTATTTGCACCAAATTTTTTAAAATAATCAGAAAAAAATGGTATTAAAATTTCATAGCATTCTAAGAACTTTTATTTTTGGGTTATTTTTTTATTGTACGGAAAACTCAGAAAACAGACAAAACATGGCATTTTATTTTATTTAACTATTAAAAACAAAAACAAAAGGTAGGGATAGAAGGTAGTGCTCACTAAATTCATCAACTTCATACCTCTAAAAAATGATTCAGTAATAAGGTTGATCAAGTCTAATTAACAACCACTTTCGATTAGTATGAAACCGAAGAACTTTCTTAAATCACTAAGTTACCTCAACGGGGATATTAATGTCCCCAACAATAAGAATTTCATATATTTTTTAATAGTAGGTAGAGGTAGCTTAAAACTTCCAATAGTGATTGTCGACGATTTTTTAATCACATTTATACCATTCACTTGGAATTGTTTCTTCGGAAAGTGCAACGTATGCTCATTACCATTGATATGAAAAGTGATCTTGATTTTATTGCAATCAATAACAGTTCTTGCAATATTCAATAAGGGTCTACCAAGGATAATCGACATGTTGTCATCCTCGGGCATCTCAAGTATAACAAAGTCAGTTAAGATAGTAACATTAGCAACAACAAGGGGCACATCCTCACAAATACCGATAGTTGTGGCAGTTGATTTTTCAGCCATTTGCAAAGATATTTCAGTAGGCATGGATTTATTCAAATCAAGTTTTTTATATAAAGAGAAAGGCATGGCACTAACACCAGCTCCCAAATCACATAAAGCAGTTTTCACATAATTTCTTTTGATGGAGCAAGGTATAGTTGGTATCCCCGAATCTCCAAGTTTTTTAGGTACTCCACCTTTAAAAGTATAATTAGCAAGCATGGTGGATATTTCAGCTTCCAGTATTTTTCTCTTATTGGTGATGATGTCTTTCATGTACTTTGCATAAGGAGGCATTTTTAAGATATCAGTGAAGCGAGTACGCAAAAAGACTGGCCTCAACATTTCAGCAAAGCGTTCAAATTCTTCATCATTTTTCTTTTTAGTTGACTTAGGTGGAAAGGGCATATGTTTTTGAACCCATGGTTCTCTTTCCTTACCGTGTTTTCTAGCAACAAAGTCTCTTTTATCATATCTTTTATTCTTTGGCTGTGGGTTATCAAGATCAACAGCTGGTTCTATCTCAACATCATTGTCTTGTTCTTTATTATTAGTTTGAGTGTCTTCGTGAACCTCATTATTATCTTTTTCATTATCAGATGGTGAGTGTTCACTACCAGATTGAGTTTCAGCATCAGAGATAGAAACTTTGTTATCATTATCAGGAGGTTTTTCTACTTTAGGTTCACTAGAGGCATGCAAAGTTCTATCATTTTTCTTCTTCTTCTTTTTATTTTTAGAAGGACTAGGTGCATCAGTGTTAATTCTTTGAGAATCTTGTTCAATTCTCTTTGGGTGTCCCTCAGGATAAAGTGGTTCCTGAGTCATTTTACCTCCTCTAGTTGCTACTCTAACAGCAAAGTCACTTATATTATTGTTCATTTCATCAAGCAACTCTCTTTGAGATTTAGCAACTTGTTCTAATTGAGTTGGAACCATAGAGGCATGCTTTCCTACACCTCTAACATCATTTGAGATTCTAAATAACAAGTCACTTAAGCGAGCAATCATATCAGAGTTGTATTTCAATTGTTTCATAACATTTGCATTGAAGTGATCTTGCTTTCTAATGTAATTATCAAACTCATAAAGGCATTGGCTAGGATGTTTATTATGAGAATTATCACTATCATTGAATTTCATTAGAGAATTTACCTCTACCACCTTAGGTGGTGGTGGTGTATCAAGCCCATGTATTTCTTTAATAGGTGGTAAATTTTTGACATCCTCTACTTTAGTACCTTTTTCCTTCATAGATTTCTTTGGCTCTTGCATATCTTTAGGACTGAGATATAAGATATCCCTCTTCTTCGGACTGGGTTTAGGCGGTGGTTCAGCAAGAGTCCAATCATCATAGTTTTTCAATATGTTATTCAATAATTCTTCATCTTGCCAAATAGTTTGTTGCCTGAAAACACAACCAGCACAACTATCTAGGAAATCCCTAGGTGTATTGGTTAGTCCATTATAGAAGATATCGAGTAATTCATTTTTCTTAATAGGATGATCAGGCAAAGCATTAGGCAATTGGAGATGCCTCCCCCAAGCTTGTGGGAGACTCTCTTCTTCAATTTGCACAAAGTTAAATATTTCCTGTAAGGCAACTTGTTTCTTATGAGAAGGAAAATATTTTTCAGAGAAGTAATAAATCATATCCTGGGGACTACGCACACAACCAGGAGCAAGAGTATTGTACCAAGCTTTAGCATCACCTTTTAATGAGAATGGGAATAATTTGAGAATATAATAATAGCGAATCTTCTCATCATGAGCAAAAAGGGTGGCTATGTCATCCAACTTAGTAAGATGTGCCACAACAGTTTCAGTTTCATAACCATAGAAAGGATCAGATTCAACCAAAGTAATCAACTCAGGGTCGACAGAAAATTCATAATCCTTGTCGTCAACAAAGATAGGTGAAGTAGCAAACTAAGGATCACATTTCATTTTAGCATTCATAGTTTTTTCTTTATACTTGAATAATAATTTTTCTAGATCATCTCTATCCTTACAAGCAATAATATCTCTAGTAGCCTCCTCATTCATAACATAACCTTCCAGTACCTTTGGCAATTCATATCTAGGAGGACTAGTTCTAATAGGTGTTTCAAGATTTTCAGTTCCAAGCTCTTCATCAGTTTCAACAATTTCATCAGTTTCAACATTCTGAAAAAGCTTTAGTTCTAGCAAGTTGTTCATCAAGAAATTCACCTAGTGGCACATTATCATCAAGCAAGGTACTAGAATCATCAAGAGTAGCATCCATAGCAGAAGTAGCATCATCAATAACTTGCGACATATCAGAATTGATAGCATGTGGTGGTGTTGCAAGTTTACTTATAACAGAAGGTGAATCTTAAGCAGAGCTGGATGGCATTTCCTTACCTCCCCTCGTCTTAGAGGGATAAATCTTAGTCTTTGCGTCCTTCAGATTCTTCATAATAATAATTTGATAATAATCCCAAGTCACTCCACAAATATAGCTATGGTCGTGATAACCCACAAGTATAGGGGATCACAACAGTTTTCGAGGGCAGAGTATTCAACCCAAATTTATAGATTCGACATAAGGAGAGCCAAAGAATATTTGCAAGTATTAGCAACTGAGTTGTTAATTCAACCACACCTGGAGATTAATTATCTGCAGCAAAGTGATCAGTAGCAAAGTAGTATGGTAGTTTTGATAGTAGTAGCAGCAGCAATGGTAACAGTAACAGTGATAACAGTGATTTAGTAGAAGTAACAATAGTGACAGCAGCAGTAGTAACTTAGCAAGATCAATATGTAGGAAAATTTTAGGCATTGGATCAGTGATTCGTTGGATGATATTCATCATCTATCAGTCATAACTTAGGGCAATACGACACTAGCTCCAGTTCATAAATATAATGTAGGCATGTATTCCACAAATAGTCATACGTGCTTATGGAGATAACTTGCATGACATCTTTTGTCCTAACCCCCCGTGGCAGCGGGGTCCTATTGGAAACTAAGGAATACTAAGATCTCCTTTTAAAAGAGAACCGGAACAAAGCAGTAACACTCGGTGAATACATGAACTCCTCAAATTACGGTCATCACTGGGAAGTGTCCCGACTATTGTCACTCCGGGGTTGCCGGATCATAACACGTAATAGGTGACTATAACTTGCAAGATCGGATCTAGAACATAGATATAATGATGATAACATAAACGGTTCAGATCTGAAATCATGGCACCCGGGCCCAAAGTGACAAGCATTAAGCATGGCAAAGTCACAGCAACATTAATCTCAAAACATAATGGATACTAGGGATCAAGCCCTAACAAAACTAACTCAATTACATGATGAATCTCATCCAACTCCTCACCGACCAGTGAGCCTATGAAAGAATTACTCACTCCCGGTAGGGAGCATCATGGAATTGGCGATGGAAAAGGGTTGGTGATGACGAAGACCAAAGATCCCCCTCTCCGGAGCCCCAAACGGACTCCAGATCTGTCCTCACAATTAAGAACAGGAGGCAGCGGCGGCTTCATCTCATGAAACGAGATATTTCTTTCTCCTCTAATTTTTTCAGGAAAAATGTGATTTTATAACGTTGGTTCCAGGGTCTACGGGGCCACCAGGTGGGGACAACCCACCTGGGCGTGCCTGGTGGGGTGCGTGCATTGCTGGGTTGTGCCCACCCAGGTGCCCCCTCTGGTGGTTCTTGGCTCCAGTATTTTTCTTTTATTATGAAATAATTCTCCAAAAAGTTTCATTCCCATCCGAGAACTTTTATTTCTGCACAAAAACAACACCATGGTAGTTCTGCTGAAAAAAACGTCAGTCAGGGTTAGTTTCATTCAAATCATGCAAATTAGAGTCCAAAACAAGAGGAAAAGCATTAGGAAAGTAGATACGACGGAGACGTATGAACCAACAAGTTTAAATCATAGTTGAGTTCTTTAATTGCCCAATAGGCTTTATGTTCTAACTCAAGAGGCAAATGACAAGCTTTTCGATAAACCATTTTATAGGGAGACATACCCATAGGATTTTTATATGCTGTTCTATAAGCCCAAAGAGCATCATCTAATTTCTTAGACCAATTCTTCCGGGACCTATTGACAGTCTTTTGTAAAATTAATTTTATTTCTCTATTGCTAAGTTCAACCTGACCACTAGACTGAGGATGATAGGGTGATGCAGTTCTATGGCTAACATCATAATTGGCAAGCATTTTATGGAAAGCACCATGAATAAAGTGTGAACCACCATCAGTCATAAAATATCTAGGGATTCCAAACCTTTGGAAAATAACTTCTTTAAGCATTTTAATAGAGGTGTTGTGATCAGCACTACTAGTTGGAATAGCTTCTAGCCACTTAGTAACATAATCAACAGCAACCAAAATATGACTATACCCATTAGAGGAAGGAAAAAATTCCCATGTAATCAAATCGCCAAACATCAAATTGTTCAACAGCAAGTGAATAATTCATAGGCATTTCTTGACGCTTACCGATATTACCTATTCTTTGAGATTCACCACAAGATAAGACAAACTTATGAGCATCCTTGAAGAGAGTTGCCCAATAAACCCCAGATTGCAATACCTTGTGAGCAGTTCCGTCTCCCGCATGATGTCCTCCATAATCTTCTGAAAGTGCAACTAAACCCCGGGTGGTTTTGGTAATTCATTACAATATATAGCTCATTGAACTAATACTCTTTCAAGATCAATATTTTAGAAAGTTCAGTGATTGGTATGGCATGGACTAGAGATGTGGACCCCTCAAAATGCTAAGGACACATATTGGCAAAAGCTCAAGACTCTACTTTTTCATTTTAGTGATCCAAGATCACATTGAGTCTATAGGAAAGCTAATACTTTTAAAAGGGGATGAGGTGTTGTTTAATGGCTTGCTTGCTGAAAGTGCTTAGTGATATGCTCCAAAACCCCTCAACCACTTTCTCATTTCCACATATGTCCTAAACCTGAAGTCAAACTCGGCCCCACTGATTTGATTTATCCGGCGCCACCGAGTTCACATGACATAGTCATATCCACAAACCCTAATCAGTTCAGTCTTACCGATAGGGATCTCGGTCTCACCGAGATGGGAATGCAAATTGTCTGTTTCCCTTCATAATATTTTGGTCTAACCGAAGTGAGCGATCGGTCCCACCAAGTTGACATTGCAAACTCTCTGTTTCCTTTTCGTAATGTTTCGGTCCAACCGAGATGAGCGATCGATCCTAACGAGTTCTCCTAACCAAGTCTTTGTTTACTTATTACTGAAATCGGTCTCACCGAGATGAGGTTTTGCCCTAACCCTAGTGCATCGGTCTCACCGAGTTGATATTGTCGGTACCACCGAAATGCCTAACATTCACATTTTGAACAAAGTCAGTCTGACCGAATTTAACTATTCGATACCACCGAGTTTGGGAATTTGTGTGTAACAGTTAGATTTTGTGTGGAGACTATATATACCCCCACCCCCTTCTCCATTAGAGAGAGAGAGCCATCAGAACGTGCCTACACTTCCACTACTCATTTTCTGAGAGAGAACCACCTACTCATGTGTTGAGACCAAGACATTTCAATCCAACCACAAGAATCTTGATCTCTAGCCTTCCCCAAGTTGGTTTCCACTCAAATAATCTTTCCAGCATAGCCAAATCTGTGAGAGAGACTTGAGTGTTGGGGAGACTATCATTCGAAGCACAAGAGCAAGGAGTTCATCATCAGCACACCATCTATTACCTTTTGGAGAGTGGTGTCTCCTAGATTGGTTAGGTGTCACTTGGGAGCCTCCGTCAACATTGTGGAGTTGAACCAAGGAGTTTGTAAGGGCAAGGAGATCGCCTACTTCGTGAAGATCTACCCTGGTGAGGTAAGTCCTTTGTGGGCGATGGCCATGGTGGGATAGACAAGGTTTTTTCTTCGTGGACCCTTCGTGGGTGGAGCCCTCCATGGACTCGCACAGCTATTACCCTTCACGGGTTGAAGTCTCCATCAACGTGGATGTACGATAGCACCATCTATCCGAACCACGCCGAAAACATCCATGTCTACATTGCGTTTTCCCCCTCCAAACTCCTCCCCTTTAACTTCATATGGAATGATTTACATTCCGTTGTTATACTCTTAGAATTGCATGTGTAGGTTGTTTGCTTGACTAGCGCTAAGTTGCTAAAATCTGCCAAAACTTAAAATTGGGAAAAGGCTAGATTTTTATTTGGTCAAGTAGTCTAATCACCCGCCTCTAGACATACTTTCAATGCTACTAGTGGTATAAGAGCTATGGCCTCCATTTTCCTTGATTTCCATAGCTTTGGTGATCATAGCCTTGGTTTCACAACCTAGGAAAGTATGGCGTCTAGCAAGGGAAATTGCCACCGTAGAGGTCCTTACTTTGATGGTACTAATTTTGCTAGTTGGAAGCATAAGATGAAAATGCATATTCTTGGACATTACTCTATCGTTTGGGCTATTGTGTGCATTGGTTTGCAAGGTGACTTCCTTGATGGGAGAGAACCAAATCGTGAAGCAACTGCGGAAGAATTAAAGATTCTGCAATACAACACTCAAGCTTGCGATATCCTCTTCAATGGATTGTGCCCCGAAGAATTCAACAAAATCAGCCATCTTGAGAATGCAAAGGAAATTTGGGATAGTTTGATGATATGCACGAAGGTACCGAGTCTGTCAAGGAATCCAAGTTGGATGTGCTTCAAAGTCAACTTGACAAGTTCAAAATAAAGGACGGCGAAGGTGTCACTGAAATGTACTCTAGGCTTGCTCTCATCACAAATGAGATTGCCGGCTTAGGAAGTGAAGATATGACTGACAAGTTCATTGTCAAGAAGATCCTAAGAGCCTTGGATGGAAAATATGATACCGTGTGCACATTGATCCAAATAATGCCCAACTACAAAGATCTCAAGCCAATGGAAGTCATTGGAAGAATTGTTGCTCATGAGATGTCACTCAAGGATAAAGAAGAGCTTCACAACAAGTCTACTGGTGCATATAAAGCCTCATGTGATGCTCCTGCAACATCAAGTGAAAAACAAGTCTTCAATGAGGAATTGAGCTTAATGCTGAAGAACTTCAACAAATTCTACAAGAGTAGAAGCAAAGAAAGAAGCTTCAAGTCAAGATCCTACCATGACAAAAGATCTTCTAGCCGTCAGCAAAATTGCTACAATTGTGGAAGACCCGGACACTACTCCAATGAGTGTACGGCTCCCTAAAAAAGAAGTGAAGACTCACCTAAAAGAACTAGAAGAGAAGAATCACCTCCAAGAGAGAGAAGAAGTAGAGATGATCGTTATGAACGAAAAACCTCTCGCAGAAGCAAGGATTCAGAAAAGAAGGACAAGTCATCAAAGAGCTACACAAAACGAAGACATCAAGCTCATGTTGGTGAATGGGTATCCGGTTCTGACTCCAACCACCACTCCGGGAGAAGTTATCACTCCGACTCCGAATATACTCAAGATGAAGGTGTTGCCGGTCTTGCACTTGTGTCAACCAACTCCTATGACATATTTGAGTCACCAAATGAAGAAATTGGAAGATGCTTCATGGCTAAAGGCCCTAAGGTATCACACTATGAGTATTTTGATTTCAATAGTGATGAAGATGATTTGCTAGGTGATGATGCTTTACTTGTTGACAATGCTAGTGATGAAAACTATGATGAAATTGCTATTATCATGCTAATCAAGATGAAACGAATAACAATGATAAGAATGAGATTGAGCGTCTAACTAAAGAACTGAACACGCATAAGTTAGCTCGTCAATCTAATTTAGAAGATCATTGAGAAATTTTAAAAACTCATGAGAGGCTACGCTTCGAGAAGCTCAACCTAGAGCAAGAACATGGGTTCTTAAAAGCCATCAATGGTGATCTTCGGAAGAAAATTTCTTCTTACATTGCCAAGTGCTTACTCTTGTCTACTTACATGCCACAAGTAAAATCTAGCAACAAGAGTAAGAAAGATTACTCTTCTAGTAGTAACAATAACCATGCTAAATCCAATATTGGTGATTCTAGTAGTTTTCTTGATTCCACTAATGATTCTCTTAGCCAAGTTACACTTGAGCAAGAAAATAGCTTATTGAAGGGAATTATAGAGAAAGGTATTTACAAGAGCCTTGCCGGAAGTGAGCAATTTGAGGAAATTGTACGGAAGCAAGGAAGGCACTGGAAGAATCAAGGTGTTGGTTTTGAATGAAAGTTCAATGCCAATGGAGTTAAGTGGGAAGAAGATCAATACCCCAAGACGAAGTTTGTTCATAAACAAGAGAAGTATGATCCTACTTCCTTCAAGGGGACACAAGCTCAAGATGATCTTCCACAACAAGACCACAAGCTAAAAGGCAAGGACAAGCTTCAAAAAGAGATTGATGCATTTGAAGATGTTCCAAAGGCCTTGGTCAAGTGGGTTCCCAAGTCTACCTCAAGTTCAACTTTATCAAGTACATCTACAACCCCAAGGATTCCCATCAAGATTATGTGGATCCCGAAGAAGAAGAACTAGAGAATTCTTGAGGGTGACTCCACCAACATACTTCACTCATATTCATATTGGCAAGAACAAGTGCAATCAACTTCCACATCTTGCACTAGTTCAAGGAGTCACAAACTCTCTTGATAGTAAGTAAAGGGACAAGGTAAACTAATGCTTCTATGGACATCATCATGTGTGTGTACTTCACTCTATGTCTATGGATATCCTTGCTAGTTCCTTGTGGGACTAACCCATGTAGGTATTTGAAAGTGCAACTATCCCTGGGTGGTTTTGGTAATAATTAACAATATATAGCTCATTGAACTAATGCTATTTCAAGATGAATATTTTAGGAAAGTTTAATGTTTGGCATTGCATGGATTACTAATGTGGACCCCTCAAAATGCTAAGGACAAAGGATTGGCTCAAGCTCTAAAAGCTCAAGACTCTATATTTAATTTTAGTGATCCAAGATCACATTGAGTTCATAAGAAAGCCAATACTATTAAAAGGGGATGAGGTGTTACTTAATGGCTTGCTTGCTCAAAATGCTTAGTGATATGCTCCAAAAAGATCCTCAACCACTTTCTCATATCCACACATGTCCCAAACCAAAAGTCAAACTCGGCCCCACCAATTTGATCTATCCGGCGCCACCGAGTTCATTTGACATAGCCACTGCCAGAAACCCTAGTCACTTTGGTCTCATCGATAGGGATCTTGGTCTCACCAAGATGGGATTGCAAACTATTTGTTTCCCTTCATAATGTTTCAGTCTAACCAAGATGAGTGATTGGTCCCACCGAGTTTGCAATGCAAACTCCTTGTTTCCCTTTTGTAACATTTCGGTCCCACCGAGATGAGCGAATCGGTCCCATCGAGTTTGCCTGACCAACTCTCTGGTTAGCTTATTACCAAAGTCGGTCCCACCGAGTTTGTGTAATCGGTCTCACCGAGGTTACGTTATGCCCTAACCCTTATGAAATCGGTTCCACTGAGTTGACATGTCGGTCCCACTGAAATGCCTAACGGTCACAATATGAACTAAGTCGGTCTGACCGAGTTTTCTGATTCGGTCCCACCGAGTTTGGTAAATTGTGTGTAACGGTTAGATTTTGTGTGGAGGCTATATATACCCCTCCACCTTCTCCTCATTCGGGAGGAAAGCCGTCAGAACATGCCTACACTTCCAGCATTCATTTTCTAAGAGAGAACCACCTACTCATGTGTTGAGGCCAAGATATTCCAATCCTACCATATGAATCTTGATCTAGCCTTCCCCAAGTTGCTTTCCACTCAAATCATCTTCCCACCAAATCCAATCCTGTGAGAGAGAGTTGAGTGTTGGGGAGACTATCATTTGAAGCACAAGAGCAAGGAGTTAATCATAAACACACCATCTATTACCTTTTGGAGAGTGCTGTCTCCTAGATTGGTTAGGTGTCACTTGGGAGCCTCCTTCAAGATTGTGGAGTTGAACCAAGGAGTTTGTACGGGCAAGGAGATTGCCTACTTCGTGAAGATCTACCTTAGTGAGGCAAGTCCTTCGTGGGCGATGGCCATGGTGGGATATACAAGGTTGCTTCTTCGTGGACCCTTCATGGGTGGAGCCCTCCGTGGACTCGCGCAGCCGTTACCCTTCGTGGGTTGAATTCTCCATCAACATGGATGTACGATAGCACCACCTATCAAAACCACGCCAAAAATCTCCGTGTCAACATTGCGTTTGCTCCCTCCAAACTCCTCCCTTTACCTTCATATGCAATGATTTACATTCCACTCCTATACTCTTAGAATTGCATGTGTAGGTTGATTGCTTGACTTGTGCTAAGTTGCTAAAGTCTGCCAAGAATAAAAATTGGGAAAATGCTAGATTTTTATTTGGTCAAGTAGTCTAATCGCCCCCCTCTAGACATACTTTCGATCCTACTAGTGGTACCAGAGCTACGGTCTCCATTTGCCTTGATTTCCATAGCCTTTGGTGATCATAGCCCTGGTTTCACAAGCTAGGAGAGTATGGCGTCTAGCGAGGGAAATTACCACCGTAGAGGTCCTTACTTTGATGGTACTAATTTTGCTAGTTGGAAGCATAAGATGAAAATGCATATTCTTGGACATAACCCCGCCGTTTGGGCTATTGTGTGTATTGGCTTGCAAGGTGAATTCTTCGATGGGAGAGAACCGAACCGTGAAGCTACCGCGGAAGAGTTGAAGATGATGCACTACAATGCTCAAGCTTGTGATATTCTCTTCAACAGATTGTGCCCCGAAGAATTAAACAAAATCAGTCGCCTTGAGAATGCCAAGGAAATTTGGGATACTTTGATTGATATGCACGAAGGTACCGACTCCGTCAAGGAATCCAAATTGGATGTGCTTCAAAGTCAATTTGACAAGTTCAAAATGAAGGATGGTGAAGGTGTCGCTGAAATGTACTCTAGGCTTGCTCTAATCACAAATGAGATTGCCGGCTTAGGAAGTGAAGAGATTACCGATAGATTCATCATCAAGAAGATCCTAAGAGCCTTGGATGGAAAATATGATACTGTGTGCACATTGATCCAAATGATGCCAAATTACAAAGATATCAAGCCAACGGAAGTCATTGGAAGAAATTTTTGCTCATGAAATGTCACTCAAGGATAAATATGAACTTCACAACAAGTCAAGTGGTGCTTACAAAGCCTCATGTGATGCTCCTACATCATCAAGTGAGAAACAAACCTTCAATGCAGAATTGAGCCTAATGGTGAAGAACTTCAACAAGTTTTACAAGAGTAGAAGCAAGGAAAGAAGTTCCAATTCAAGGTCATACAATGACAAAAGATCTTCGAGTCGTGAATGTAATTTCTACAATTGTGGAAGACCCGGACACTACTCCAATGAGTGTACAGCTCCCTACAAAAGGAGAGAAGATTCACCTAAAAGAAGAAGTAGAAGAGAAGAATCACCACCAAGAGAGAGAAGGAGTAGAGATGACCATTATGAACGAAGAACCTCCCGGAGAATCAAGGATTCGGAAAGGAAGGACAAATCATCAAAGAGCTACACAAAATGAAGACATCAAGCTCACGTTGGTGAATGGGTATCCGACTCCGATTCCGACCATCACTCCGAAAGAAGTTATCACTCCAACTTTGAATATACTAAAGATGAAGGTGTTGCCAGTCTAGCACTTGTGTCAACCAACTCCTATGACATATTTGACTCACCAAATGAAGGAACTGGAAGATGCTTCATGGCTAAAGGCCCAAAGGTATCACACCCCGAGTATGTTGATTTCAATAGTGATGAAGATGATTTGTTAGGTGATGATGATTTACTTGTTGACAACTCTAGTGATGAATACTATGATGAAACGTCAATTAATCATGCTAATCAACATAAAATGAATGACAATGATAAGTAGAAGATTGAGCGTCTAACTAAAGAGCTAAATACTCTTAAGTTAGCTCATGAAACTACCTTGGGAGATCATCGAGAACTTTTAAATACTCGTGAGAAGTTATGCTTTGAAAAGCTCAACCTAGAGAAAGAGCATGAGTTTTTAAAGGCAATCAATGATGATCTTCACAAGAAAAGTTCTTCTTACACTGCCAACCGTTTACTCTTGTGTACTTACATGCCACAAATTAAATCTAGCAACAAAAGTAACAAAGATTCTTCTTCTAGTAGTAACAATAGTCATGCTAAATCCAATGTTGTTTCTTCTAGTAGTTCTCTTGATTCCACTAATGATTCTCTTAGCCAAGTTACACTTGAGCAAGAAAATAGCTTCTTGAAGGGAATTATAGAGAAAGGTGTTTGCAAGAGCCTTGCCGGAATTAAGCAATTTGAGGAAATTGTATGCAAGCAGGGAAGGCACCGGAAGAATCAAGGTGTTGGTTTTGAATGAAAGTTCAATGCCAACGGAGTTGAGTGGGAAGAAGATCAATATCCCAAGACGAAGTTTGTTCCTCAACAAGAGAATTATGAGCCTACTTCTTTCCAAGGGACACAAGCTCAATATGATCTTCCACCACAAGACCACAAGCAAAAAGGCAAGGATAAGCTTCAAGAGGAGATTGATGCATTTGAAGAAGCTCCCAAGGCCTTGGTAAAGTGGGTTCCCAAGACTACATCAAGTACGACTACAACCTCAAGGATTCCCATCAATATGATGTGGATCCCGAAGAAGAAGAACTAGAGAGTTCTTGAGGGTGACTCCGCCAACACACTTCACTCATATCATTTTGGCAAGAACAAGTGCAAACATCTTCCACATCTTGCACTAGTTCATGGAGTCACAAACCCTCTTGTTGGTAAGACAAGGGACAAGGTAACCTATTGCTTTCATGGACATCATCTTGTGTGTACATCACTCTATGTCTATGGATATCCTTGTTTGTTCCTTGTGGGACTAACCCGCGTAGGTATTGAAAGTGCAACTCACTTCAATGGATCGCTCTGAATAATCTACATCGACATTGAGCATCCACATCTTCAACACCTACATGAAGTCATCATCGACAAACCCAAGGTTATGTCATCCCTCTTAGGGGGCATATCACATCTAGGGGGAGCTTTACTCTAAAAATTGTGCTAAAGCAACTCTAATGGTGTGAACACAACAATGCTTTATGTAAAAGTGGTAACCCCACTTGTGCTTAAACAATGAGTATGACCTATGATCAAATGTTCACATTTGACTCCTAAGTCAATATACTCATATATAGATGACCTAGTCATCGCAAATTGCTTGATAGATGCTAGAGTGATTGTGCATGCTTTGCCACATATTTCATTTGTCATTTTATTGTGTGAGCATGTTGGTTGCATATTTCACTCATTTGAGGATATCCACTTGTTGCTTTGATTGTTTGGCTCTATCTCTTTTTGCCAAGTGGATGGACAAGAATTCTTAAGAACCTTCTCTAGCTATCTATGCCTTTTCTCGTCTCAAACTCTATTCATGCTACATCACAAAGTTTGATCAAGTCAGATTCGAACCACTCTGTGTGAGGAGCACTCGGAGTCCCTGATTCATCATAGACTTAAAATTCCAAAACCTCTCTGTGCATTTCGGTTTGACTGAGTCATCCATTTAGGTCACACCAAGTTCACTAAGTTGATCTAGGTTTTCATCTCGGTGCAACCGATTTGAACATTTCGGTCACACCGAGTTGCAGTAACCGCTTGTGATTCTGCATCTCCGTGCCACCGAGTTGTTCCACTCGGTCACACCGACTGGGTCGGGATATATATACCCACGAGTGAGATTTTGGAAATTTCTTCAAAACCCCTTAGCCCGCGCATATCCTGCTTTGCCTCCTCGGGTCTCTGGATCGCCTCCTCGCCGCCAGTGACCTCCCGCCGCTGGATTCTGTCGCCGTCAACAGAATCTACTCCGCCGTTGCCGCCGTAGCAAACACCTGCCGAACTAGGGTATGCGTTCGACCCCTTGTGCTCTCTTTATACCTGCGATCCGAAGCACAAGGTCAATGCCATGATTCTTGCCACATATGAAATCAATCTATCCAGAGAAAAATTCCTTACGTTAAGTTTGATTTGAAACATTAGGGTTGGCTCGCCGCTGAACTCATCTTGGACCAACCGAATCATAGAAATCGGTCTCACGGATTTGGCTTAGGTCATTGCACATGCGCTTTTCGCTCTGACCGAAAACTGCAAATCGGTGTGACTGAGTTCAATTCTCTGTGAAACCCTAGCAATCTCGGTGCCACCAAACTACGACTCGGTCTGACCGAGTTCATAAGTTTAGGTTCCAAATGTTGCTTCGGTATCACCGAGTTCATCAATTCGGTAGCTCCGAAATCATTTCAGTAGTGAACTAGAACTAAGTTTTTGACTCGTTTGTTTTGCAAAAATCTCTGCACTTTGTGATGCTCATCTATTCTACGTCATCTACATCTGTTCATAGGGTTTGTTGTTAGTTTGCGTACCAAGATGTCTAACCAGAGTGATACCCGGAATAAGTCTGAAGAGCAAGTGCAAATGAGCGAGGGCACTAGTACCTCAAGCAGCTATGATGAGGGCAGTAGGAGCACACCAAGTAACTTGCCCAAGGCAGCCACTAGAGCAAGGAAGAAGAGAACCTTAGACTCTGAGGATGAGGATTATGTTGCTGTTGAGGATGAGGCCACCTCAAACAAGAAGGTGATGAAGAAGGAGTATGGCACTGGTGCTACAACAAAGCCTGGTATGAACAAGAAGGCACCAGCAAGAGGAGAGTGCCTACATCCAAGCCTGAGAGACGCATAGCACTATGCATATTTGAAATTTTTCGTAACTTGTTGCCAAAGGGGGAGAAATATGTATAGATCATAGGCTTCGAGAGAGAGTGTTGCTTTTTGTCTCTCTTGCACTTTATTTGGTTAAACTTTATTGTATGCTTGTTTGATACCTTATTTCCTTGTGTGAGATACTTGAATGATCATGTGTTTGATCATATGCTACTTTAATGTGTGTTTGGATGATATTATCTCTTATATCCCTATATGATCATTCACTTTTCTTGGTGATGAGTGCATGATTTTAATTGCTATGATTTTGAGCGCTCCACCAAGATGTATGTGACATGGAAGAGTAACCCATGATACTAATCGAGTGTGCATTTGCATTCAAAAGCAAATTTAAAATAATGCACAAATTTAGGGCGAGCTCTTTCTTATCACATACTTCTCGAAGCGATGATGTATTTCAATCTTTTTATCATTTGTCAAAGCTTTGATCTATATGTTGTCATCAATTACCAAAAAGGGGGAGATTGAAAGTGCAACTATCCCTGGGTGGTTTTGGTAATGATTAACAACATATAGCTCATTGAACTAATGTTATTTCAAGATGAATATTTCAGGAAAGTTCATTGTTTTGCATGGCATGGATTAGGAATGTGGACCCCTCAAAATGCTAAGGACAAAGGATTGGCTCAAGCTCTAAAAGCTCAAGACTCTACATTTACTTTTAGTGATCCAAGATCACATTGAGTCCATAGGAAAGCCAATACTATTAAAAGGGGATGAAGTGTTGCTTAATGGATTGCTTGCTCAAAATGCTTAGTGATATGCTCCAAAAAAAACTCAACCAGTTTCTCATATCCACATATGTTCCAAACCAAAAGCCGAACTCGGCCCCACCGATTTGATCTATCCGGTGCCACCGAGTTCATTTGACATAGCCACTGCCAGAAACCTAGTCACTTTGGTCTCATCGATAGGGATATCAGTCTCACCGAGATGGGATTGCAAACTCTCTATTTCCCTTCGTAACGTTTCGGTCTAATCAAGATGAGCAATTGGTCCCACCGAGCTCGCAATGCAAACTCCCTGTTTCCCTTTCATAATGTTTCGGTCTCACCGAGATCAGCGAATCGGTACCACTGAGTTTGTCTAGCCAACTCTCTGGTTAGCTTATTACCAAAGTCGGTCCCACCTAGTTTGTGTAATCGGTCTCACCGAGATTACGTTATGCCCAAACCCTAATGAAATCGGTCCCACTGAGTTGACATGTCAGTCCCATCGAAATGCCTAACGGTCACATTATGAACTAAATCGGTCTGACCGAGTTTTCTGATTCGGTCCCATCGAGTTTTGTTGGGGATATGACTACTGAGTTAAACCGCCCAGGAGGGTCCGGATTAACTCACAAGGACTTATGTACAAGAGCCCATGAAGATGAAGGTTATGGTGCTTTAAACTAAAGATGCTTAGAGGCCCAGACCCCAATGGCAGATTAGGGCCCATATTAGTAAACCGCCATAGCTGTATAACTTGTATTGAAAGTTAGGGAAAGGAAGAAACGGAGCCGGACACTTGTATGAGTCAGCCTCGGGATTCTGTAGACTGGTCGGGCGTCAACCTGTGTATATAAAGGGACTACCCGGGGGCGGTTCAGGGACAAGAAACAATAGCTCGAGAGATAGGTAAAGCGAATTCGCTCCCTGCTCATCAAGATCAATCAATCCCACAACAACTGGATCGTAGGCTTTTACCTTCACTGCAAGGGGCCGAACCAGTATAAACTCCCCGTGTCCTTTGTCTAGTTTAACTCCTTTTTGCTAATCTTGTTGCGATGGGTCCATGACTAAGTCCTTCCGTTAGGACATCTGACGTGTTAATTCCACGACAGTTGGCGCCCACCGTGGGGCTATCGCACGATGGTTTTAAGTTCTTAAAGGGAAAGTTTGAAGGACTCAAAGGGTACGTGGTTGGTCGGATGACCAACAGTCATCATGGCAAGCTCTACATCGACTATGCTAGCTGGGGCCCCGATGCCGGCTCAATTGAGTACGTGTACCGGGTCCCCTTCGGAGGAATTCATGTCTTTGTCGGCAAGATCGGCGAACTGGGCCCTGAGCCGGACATCTGCACCGACTTCGTCGAGACGGCTCAGCGTGCAAGCCCTGCCCGGGTTCAGCCTGCCATGAAGTGGGCGTTCGTAGGATGCATCCATGGTACTGAATCTGAACCGATATCTGATGGTGAGACGGTTATCTACTCCAACAGTGAATCATCCACTGGTGAAACTGAGTCGCTGTACCAATTACAAGACGAATGGATTGGGGGCTGTTCCGATGGCGACAGTATTCTGGACCCCTTTGAACCGCCGAACCGGGTTGCAATCTTCATGGCCGGAACACAGCCCACATTACAATCTTCATCTACAGCAGCAATGATGTCCGGGTCAGCAGCCGCAGCAGGAGGCCCTGCGCACCAGTCGGCTCTTGTTCTTCCCAGTTTGTTGGATGCTTGGATGACCTTATTAACCACGGCAGTCACCCCGGAGACCCAGGATCGACATAATGCGGAGGTTGCCGAGCTGAAGGATAAGATAACACAGGCCAAGGAGGACTTGGCAGTAGAGGAAGCCAGGATGACTGAAGAGCGCGCTGCCTTAGATGCTCAGTCACAGCAGATCCAGGCGCAAAATTACCAGCTTATGTTGGATCAGAACGCATCAAACAAAGTGCTGTGAAGGAAGTACCGGTCTTGTCTATCGCCGGTTTACGAAGGACTGAATCTCTTCAATACACCGGGAGCCGGGCCAAGTAATCCGGAAGCAGTAAACCGGACCGAGGCACCCAGGGCAGCGCCGGATCAGCCACGGATAATGGACCCGCCTCGACAGACGGATGACCCGCTGCAATACGTATCGAGGCCGCCGGGTCATTTTTCTAGCCCTTTGGATAACATGATTGCCGCGGCATCTCGCTTGGCAACTATTCCGATGGAGGGTGATTCGCTGGCGGCGGTTGAGACGCGACGGGCTAGGGATCTTCTTCAAACCGTTGTTGTGCAGCAGCAGGCTTATTCCTATAGCCAAGACAAAATACATTCAACCCCCTGTCCGAGCAAAAGTTATAGCAGGCACATGGACGAACCAGCTGTGTCAAGCAGTGCGCGGCACCGTGATACCCATCGAGGGCCTAATCCAGCGCGTGGCAATATGAATGCTCAGGATGTGGTGAACAACGACAGAGCACGACGAGAGGCAGGGTTAGTCGCACAATTGGCAGCACAGTATGCGAATCAACCCGCTCCGGTTCAGCCAGCGACATCAGTTGTACGTGGATTGGCCTTTAGCTCTTGGGGGATACCATGCCTTACCCCGGCTCTGCGTAATGTGCAGCTGCCCAAGGATTTCAACAGTCCGCGTAAAGTGCCTAATTATACCGCCAATCAACCCCCTGAGGCATGGGTTGAGAGTTATGAGATGGTAATGGAGATGTTGGATGTGGATGAAGCGGCATGTGCAAAGTACTTCACCATGATGTTAGACAGAACGGCTCGCACCTGGCTGAAGAGCCTGCCCATTTACTCGATCAGTTCATGGGACGAGTGGACGGCCCGGTTTATAGCGAAGTTCAAGGATACGTGCAAACAACCCATGTCTATTGTGGATTTGGCTGCTCGTGTCCAAGGAGAGAACGAATCAACGACTCATTGGGTGCGTCGGGTTTCGGAAATCTTGCATTCGTTGGGCCGCATCAATGCTGATACGGCAATCATGACCTTAGAGGGTACACTACAAAAAAAAGACACATCCGTGACATTTTGGGCCGAACGAAATATTTTCTGTCATACATATGACACTTCTATGACGATAATTGTGACAAAACCCGGTATCATCATAGATGTGGTGGGCTCCTACTTCTATGACAAAAAATCATGACAGAAAATGGGCTTTTCGTCCTGGGCGGGCCGGAGACGCAGCTGCATGACATTCTTTGGTCGTCCATGACAGAAAAAACCGTGGTAGAAGCGAGGGCAAGGAAAATTTTGGGGGGTCCGAGCGATGCGCGTTTCTCTCGTACACGTACACGCGTGTGTGCGAGGCGTCGGCTCTAACTGAACCCAAGCGAGGCGTTCATCTCTAACTGAACCCGAGCGATTGCACTGTAGGCTACGCGTTACTGAACCCGAGCAATCGATCGATGGTTGTTAACTAAACCCGATCGAGCAATTCCTTCGCTACTGCTGCTAATTGAAGCCGATCGATTAGATGAACAGTGAGCATTGCGGGGGGTTTGGATGAACAGTGAGCGGTGGTGTTGCCTCTGGATGAACAGGACCCCGTGGTGTGGAGGACTTGATGAACAATAGACGATGGAGGGGTGCCCGTTGAGGGGTGGTTGAACAGGACCCCGTGGTGTGAAGGGCTGGATGAATAGTAGACGGTGGAGGGGTGCCCGTGGAGGGGTCGTTGAACAGGCCCCCGTGGTGTGGAGGGCTGGATGAACAGTAGACGATGGAGGGGTACCCGTGGAGGGGTGGTTGAATAGTAGCCGGTGGAGTAGCCTGCGGTGGAGGCTGGATGAACAGGAGCCCGTGGAGGCTGGAGGACGTCGACGGTGGAGATGAACAGTATCCCGTGGAGTCCCGTTTTGCGGTATGCCACACCCCTCCCGATGAACAGGACCCCCGTTTCGACCGTAGCACTCCAACACAAGTCTGTTTCATCCGTTTTGCGGTATGCCACACCCCTCTCGATCAACAGGACCCCCGTTTCAACCGTAGGAGGTCCGCTTCCTCCGTTTTGTGGTACACCACACCCCTCCCAATCAACAGGACCCCCGTTTCGACCGTAGGAGGTCCGTTTCCTCCGTTTTGCGGTACGCCAGACCCCTCCCAATCAACAGGACCCCGTTCCGAACGTGGTCGATCGAACACAAGGCCATTTCCTCCGTTGTGCAGTACGCCAAGCCTCGTTTCCATCAGATGTTCCGTCCAAGCCCTCCCGATGAACACGACCACGCATTCCGTTCCGACCCAGCTGGTTGGCTCCCCATGAACACAACGATGATGTTGTTTCTCCGTTCCGACCCAGCCATGTACACGAGCCCTGGCCGTACGTATGTGCGAGTAGGCGTTCGAGAACCTGCCCGTATGTATGTACGTGGCCGTATTTTCTTTCTTGCACCCTGGCCGTTGTACGTACATGTACATGCTACATGCGCGCCTCTACTACGACACATACACGCCTCTACTACGACATGTGCGCGCCTCTACATCGACCAGTATATATGTACGTACACGTTCGCGACCAGAATGACAACCCTACATACGCTTCGACCAGGTGGGTCCCGACTATCAGGCACTTCCTTGCGTGCTAAGATGTAGCTCGTGGGTCCCAGCAGTCATGGGGGCGAATCGTTTTTTTTTCGGACGCACTTCCTTGCGTGCGAAGATATAGCTGGTGGGTCTCAGGAGTCAGGGGGAAACGTTTTTTTGCGAAATACGGTGGCCCGTCCAGTGGGTCCCCGCTGTTAGGTGGAGGAATAATTATTTTGCGTGTAATAAGGAGGCACTTCCTTGCTGCGGCCGTGGACCCAGCTGTCAGCCTCTCCACGTACAGTCCACGTCCGATGGAAGTCATTCCTTGACCACGTTGACCATGCCGCGCCGAGAGCACCAGGGCGGTGGACGACAGTGAGGCCTAGGAAGGGGACGACGTGGAGCCGGGGAAGACGCGGCAGTGGATGCCCACGCGTAGAGGAGTACGAGGGTTCACTGGTTCACTGCAGTGTGAGGCTGCCATCGCCGCAGAATAACAGGGGGTGTGGGTGAGTAGAGGGATGGCATGGCCAGCGGTGGGATTAGTAGGCGGCGGTGAGGCCTCCGCCGCATCGCAGCCGGCCACGGGAGGTAGGAGCACGAGGCACAACTTGCGCTGGTTTGGGCGGCTAGAGCAAGAAGACCAGAGGTTGAAGAAGCACTACGGCCGTTAGATGGACATCGTACGGTTAGTGGAGCTAGAATCGTGCATATTGACTAAGTTGACAAAGCCCTCCATCCCTGTCAACTTAGTAGGCCCACAAGTCAGCCTGCCACTATACTGGGTCCCAGCTAACAGGGGGATTATTCATTTTTCGTGTGCGTAATAAGGAGGCACTTCCTTGCGTGCGAAGATATAGCTGGTGGATCCGAGCTGTGAGCGGCGGTAATGTTTTTTCGCGAAATACAGAGGCCCTTTCGGTGGGTCCCTGATGTCAGGTGGAGGAATCATTATTTTGCGCGTAATAAGGAGGCATTTCCATGCGTGCGGCCATGGACCCAGCTGTCGGCCTCTCCACGTACAGTCCACATCAGATGCATGTCGGTCGTTGACCACGTTGACCAGGACGCGCTGAGAGCACCAGGGCGGTGGACGACGGCGAGGCCTAGGAAGGGAATGACACGGGGGCAGAGAAGACTCGGCAGTTGTTTCCCACGCGGAGGGGAGTACGACTGTACGAGGGTTTACTGGTTCGTCTGCCGTCGCCGGAGAATAACAGCAGGTGTGGGTTAGTAGAGGGATGCCTAGGCCAGCAATGGGAGTACGATGGAGCGGTGAGGCCTGTGTGGCATCAGAGCGGGCCGCGGGGAGGAGGGCGCAGGCAGTCTCGTCGGCGCTTGTTTGAGCGGCTGGAGCAGGAAGAGCAGAGATTGAAGAAGCACGACGGCCATTGGATAGCCATCCAACAGTCACTGCTTGTGTGTCAACCTTTTTTTAGGAAAGCCTCAAATCTGTGGAAAACAGCATACAACCCATCTGCCATTATTTCTAATAATTTACAGCCCATTTGCTAATTCTTAAGGTTTTTTTGGAGCCCATATTAGCATTACAGCCCATATTGTGGCCATGGTTAAAAAATATATGAAATTTTGCATATTTCGGTGCGGTCCCAACTGTTTTTAATCCCGAAATTTCGACTTACATTCAAATTGATTTTAAAAAGAAATGTATATCAATATAAAATCCAACAAATTCTCCATGCATAAAAATTAATGTAATTTAAAATCTCAAAATGAAAAAATAGATATTTGAAACTAATTGCCAGTTTGATGTGTTTTAAAAATGTACAGCCCATTTCTCATTACTGATGGGCCATTTTCCTGGTCAGCCGAATGAAAGCTCTTCTCGTCTTGAAAGATTTGCAGCCCAACAGGCCTAACAAAGCGTCTTACTTGGAAAATCACAAAAAAACTGGGCTGTGGCCGTGGACCCAGCTGTCAACCTCTCCACGTACAGTACTCTTCCGATGGAATGTCGTTGACCACATTGACCACGCCGCGCCGAGAGCACCAAGGCAGTGTGGACGACAGCAAGGCCTAGGAAGGGGACAACACGGAGCCGGGGAAGACGCGACAGTGGATTCCCATGCGGAGAGGAGTATGAGGGTTCACTGGTTCGGCTGCGGTGTGAGGCTGTCGTCGCCGTAGGGCCTGGCTAGCGCTGGGAGTAGTAGGGGGCAATGAGGCCTCAACGGCAGCACAGCCGACCACTGGAGGCAGGAGCAGGCGGTCTTCCCGGCACTGGTTTGGGCGGCTGCTGCAAGAAGAGCAACGATTGAAGAAGCAGCAGGACTGTTCGATTCAAATCCAACGGTTACTACTGCTAGAATCGTTTGTTAACTAAGTTAACAAGCCATGCGTACGCATCAACTTAGTAGGCCGACAGGTCAGCCTCCCAACTGGTGCGCCCCAGATGTCAGTGGGAGGAATCATTTTTTCGCATAATAAGGAGGTAGTTGATTGCGTGCGACCAGGCCAGCGGAGGGAGTAGGGTGGGCCGAGGAAGCCTACGCAACATCACAGCAGGGCACAAGAGGAGGGAGTAGGCAGTCCCGCCGGCGCTAGTTTAGGCGGCTGGAGCAGGAAGATCAGAGATTGAAGAAACACGTCGGCCGTTGGATGGACATCCAACAGTCACTGCTGCTAGAATCATGTGTTCACTGACAAAGCCTTGCGTAAACAAGTCAGCCTCAAAATCTGTGACGTGTACATCCCATTTTCTATTATTTTTATAATTTTTACTCATTTTCTAATTCATATGGAATTTATTGCGGCCCGTTTTCCATTTTTAGAATTGCTGGCCATTTTCTGGTCAGTACCAGGGTCAAAAAATTAACTAAATATGTGGGAAATTTTGAAAATTCGTAATTTTTTGCTGGGGAACGAAATATTCTTAATCCAAAAAATAATAGCCATACTAAAACAAATTTAAAAATAAATTAGTACTATGTCATGTTAAATCCAATGAAATACGTATAAGATATTAGTGAAGAACAAAAACAAAAAAAGAAACTAATATCCCATTTGCTATATTTTTTTTGGAATTTTCAACCCCTTTTGATATTACTTTTAACATATATTGACCATACTCTTTGGCCAGGACGGAATGCATCTCTCCTCGTCTTGAAAGATTTGCAGCCCAGTAATTCGGAGAAAACTAATAGGCCAAGCTTGGGTATTCTTCAAAAAGAAATATTGGGCTACCTATTTTCCCAAAGAACTGGTGCATGAGAATTTAGCTTTATTTATTTATTTACTTATTTATGTTTAGGGGACCATGAGCATGTACCTAGGCCGGATTCATGTGAGAGCCTCCCTTCCAGTTAATTATGGGCTTCTCTATTGGGCCTTCATCAGTGGGCTGCATGTTATCAACAAGTGGAAAATGTGTTCCGTATGAAAAATAGTATGAGCTATGTACGGTACGGGGCACTAAAGGATCGAACCTTGCAATGACTTCCAAAACATTGTGTTTGTCGTTCTAACAACACATTTATTCAACCAACAGATGAAATATACTACTGATTGTACATTGAAAACAGCAGCAACACCAACCAGAGCTGGGGGTGCAACATAAGCAGTAAGCAGGCCAGAAGACTGAAGACGCAACTCTCTCTCTTCCAAACCAAACAGCAGCCATCATTACAAAAGGGCTACCAAAAAAGAACAAGTGTATGCATCAAACTAAATAAAGAACCTACTACACAAATGTACACATCTAACTAACTGGCTCAGTTAGACGTTACTATTTATTAAGCTGTGGAGATTGGCTGACGGCTTGAACCAGATGGGCGCCTGATGGGGGAAACTCCAGCCAGCAGGTCGAAGTCTGATACTTGTGACCCTCTCTCCAACTTTGGGATGCAAAGCATGGCGGCACATATCAGGGTATGGTGCATGCAGAGATGCATGGTACGATGTGTACACACAGTTTTGCCTGATAAATGAAACCGCGCTGCCATCATGATCTTTGTCGTCGGTTATCTCCTGGTTAATCAGATAATTCAGTCCGACAAACAGAGAGCATGTACCAAGGCTACTTACCAGCCTCTAGTAAAAAATTCCTGAAGGCCCAGAGAAGTTGGGATCCTGCTCAAAGACCTTGAAGTGACTGTGATTGTATTCCATGAAACAACACGTCCGGTATGTGCGAACGATCATCAATCTTTCGCCGTCGTCTGATTGAGCCAGGAACCACCTGCAACTGCCATGCCGCTTTTCTTTGAAAGGTTCTGGGATTAGGAAGGGTAGGGACACAGGCGGCCTACAACATCATATCAAGTTGGAGTCAAATAAAAAAGGGCTCTTGATTTAGTCAATCTTAAGAACATCATGTTATGAGCATGAATATTTTTTCAGTAAATGTTGACAGTAATATAAGCAAGCCATCAAGATATCATAGAAAAGTAACATACTGTTGTAACAACCATTTGTAGCGATGACTGGAGTAGGCCAGCAATACGTCCAACCATAGAAGGAGTCGACAGCGTAAATGAAGCCCTTGTGTTCAATGGCACCAGAGAACCATGGAGGATGTATGATCCTGCGATGGACGTGCAGATTTATCCACTTACTGCAGTGACTTGTCAGATAGGCTAGACCGTGGTTGAAGAACACAATTAGCCTGAAGTCTTTGTAATTCGCAGATCTTGTGGGCACTTGGCAGATTACAACCTTGAGCAAATCAAACTTGGTATCATGTTGGCTACTGTAAGATTCTGAGTATTCTGGGCCGCGAAGTAGTGCAATGTTAATCGAAGGAAGGGGGATCAATCGTCGGGTGTAGACCTCCACGAGCATCTAGCTGCCGCGACCGTCGATGAGCACCATCCAAGACGTTTTCATGCCAACCCAGTACATACCGTTAATGTAGTTGAGGCTGACGAGGATCGGATCGCAGTCAAGGGGGTTGATGCTCGCCACTCTATGATCGTTATGTTGCGTGACACGCTATTTCTGAAGATCAGGCAGCATCAGCAAGCAAGGAGCTGGCTTAAAAAACTCCGGCCCGAGGGCTTTGAGTAAATGGTACAACCCCGACGAGCACGCGGCGAGCGGCATGGTACTGAGATTGTCCACACAGCGAAACAATGAGCTTGATTACGTCTGTGGGGAGCAAATTCCAGCCACTCTTTTGGCGGACGCTGCTCGGTTCTGACATTGTTAGTGCTTGGGTTTCGGACGAGGGGGGAGGCGCCTTAGCGGGTATGGAAGATTGGACGAGATTATGTGCGAACAAAGACGGAGAAGCAAATATGTGCTGTGGGAAGTGGATAGGTGATGATGACTACAGCACACCGCTTGACTTGCGAGACACATACCAGCAGTGTAGGGTCATATCGATGCCAGACAACTTGCTTGAGTGATCACAGTACTTGTACTCCCTACAGTACCTACTACAGTACCATGCCCTAACTTGCTTGACTAGAGTAGTAGAGTAGGACTCTGCTCTACTACTAGCACCGGAGGAGTAGTATATTCTAATCTAAAATAGTTACAAACTTCAATGCCCAAGCGTGGAACGACTACAAACCGTGCTCAAAGACCGTGTCTACGTGGTGTTTGGAATTATATGCAAAAAATAGCAAGATGCCCGTGCATTGCACGACACACCATCATCACCAACTCGATTTTTTCTCTACTCCTACTCCTATAAAAGACTCAGTTGGTGATGATGGAGGCGAGGAGGCGTGTTTAGCCAGGTGTGCAGCGGATGGCGCAGTACTATTCGATTTGTTATAAAAAACAAATAAGAGTAGTAGAGATAGAGACTTAGGGAGGAGCACGAGGTTGTGGGAGATAAGGATGAACGAGGCAAGGCCTTATCTGTAAATGTGGAGAGAGGTGCGGGTATCTTTTGTAAAATTGTCATAGTTGGCTTTCTTTCCGTCAGATATAGATCAGACGGTCTATATTACACGATGGTAGGCATACCATCATCACCAACTCGGTTTTCTATGAGAGTATAGATATAGATAGATAGAGACTAGGGAGTACTAGTAAGGACACCATCTACTGCTTCGTGTGCTACTCCTACGCTCCATTCGGCGGCAGCAACATCCCCTACAGCCACTCCCTCCTAGGCTCCATTCGGCAAGCGTTGTTGAAATTTGGCGAGCGCACTCTCGCGACTGCTGGCAGCCACGACTTCACCGACGCCGACTTCTTCCCGGACCTTGAGAACCTCTTCCTCAACGACATGGCCGACAACCTCAATGCCAATGGTGCTGCTCCCGTTGCACCGTATGTGTTTCTGTCCTTCCTGTTCGAAATCGTGGTAAAATTCATGTTTCCACTCTGTATCCTACTACTATGCTAGTCCACACGATTAGTTTCATCTCTATTATAGCCGTCATGATTTCTTTTGTGCTTATTCAGATGAAATCTCGTAGTAGTAACTTGCTCATATATTCAACTAGCGCGACGTCCCTGTCGGTGTCAAAACCGGCGGATCTCGGGTAGGGGGTCCCGAACCGTGCGTCTAGGCGGATGGTAACAGGAGACAAGGGACATGATGTTTTACCCAGGTTCGGGCCCTCTTGATGGAGGTAAGACCCTACGTCCTGCTTGATTAATATTGATGATGTGTGTTACAAGAGTAGATCTACCACGAGATCAAGGAGGCTAAACCCTAGAAGCTAGCCTATGGTATGATTGTTGTTCGTCCTACGGACTAAAGCCATCCGGTTTATATAGACACCAGAGAGGGCTAGGGTTACACAGAGTCGGTTACAATGGTAAGAGATCTACATATCCGTATCGCCAAGCTTGCCTTCCACGCCAAGGAAAGTCCCATCCCGACACGGGACGAAGTCTTCAATCTTGTATATTCATAGTCTTGGAGTCCGGCCAATGATGATAGTTCGGCTATCCGGACACCCCCTAGTCCAGGACTCCCTCAGTAGCCCCTGAACCAGGCTTCAATGACGACGAGTCCGACGCGCATATTGTCTTCGGCATTGCAAGGCGGGTTCCTCCTCCGAATAATTTATAGAAGATTGTGAACACCAGGATAGTGTCCGGCTCTGCAAATTAAATTCCACATACTACCGTAGAGAGAATAACATTTACACAAGTTCAATCTGCTGACGTATTTCGTGGCGTGACATCACACCACTACCAAGCCTTTACTCGAATTGTTTTTATTGTACCACCTCAGCGCGTTTAGCGAAGCGGTTTCCTTGGCACGTCTTGTCGAAGGAGAGATCGTGTTCCCCTTATTCCGGGATTCCCATCAATACGGACGTGGGTAACCCAATCGCGCCATTGATTGCGGCGCTTGGGAGACAAGCGAGTTTTATCAGGCCGGTGGGGACACATGTTTTTGCCCGCCCATATAAGGGGATAAAGATCCAACCCTTTTACCTGCACCTTCTTCCTCCTTGGCTTATCCATCTCCGCGAACTCGACCTCCAGCGCCCAAGTCCGTACATCTCACCTCAACCTTCTCCAACTATGTCCAGAGCGGGAGGCAAGTGGATGGCCTCCTCCGTCACGGAGGGGCACATCCAGATGCTGCATAGCGCCCGATATTTATCCAGCAACATCACGCATTGGCTCCCCGACGAGGGAGAGCTCATCCCCACCCCCAGGCCCCATGAGAGGGTAGTATTTCTTACCCATTTCCTCCGTGGTCTGGGCTTCCCACTCCATCCCTTTGTCCGGGGGCTCATGTTCTACTACGACCTGGATTTCCATGATCTGGCCCCGAATTTCATCCTCAACATCTTGGCGTTTATCGTCGTGTGTGAGGCCTTCCTCTACATCCAGCCCCACTTCGGCTTGTGGCTCAAGACCTTCAGTGTCAAGCCGAAGGTTGTGAAGGGCAGCCAAGCGGAGTGCAGAGGCGCCATGGTGGGCAGGATGTCCAACGTCACTTGGCTTGAGGGCACTTTCGTGGAAACCATTAAGGGGTGGCAATCGGGGTGGTTCTACATCACCGAGCCGCGTGACCCCGAATGGGCAGCGGCCCCCGAATTCAGATCTGGCATCCCCACACGGCTCACCTCCTGGAAAGAGAGCGGCCAGACATGGGGTGATTTGGAGGAGCTGACCGGACTCCAAGCCTGCGTCCAAAAGCTAGTGGACAAGAAGCTCAAGCTTATCAACGTAGTCCAGGTCATGCTCATCCGCCGGATCCTCCCTTGCCAACGACGGGGCTTCAACATGTGGGAGTTCGATCCGGCGCAGCACCAAACTTTGAGCGGGCTCTTCGACACTACGTACGAAGATGTCTGGAAGGTGTTGTTCAAGGGCGCCGAGGCTCCCGCATCCGCTACCGAAGATCACGGATTCAGCTCGCAGCATTCGGCTGACGAGGTAAGCGATTTTGTCCTTTACGGGACGCTTGTTTTCCATAGTTTGACTCTATGCGGGATCTAAACTCCCTTTCCTTTGACAGGACTGGCTGACGAAGGCCGAACAGACTATCTGTCCGGCCCCATTGCCAGAGGACCCAGTGGACGCCCGCTTAACGGGGCTGCTGGCTCCGGCACCCCACGTTGTGCCGGAGAAGAAGGCCAAGAAGAAGGCCACGGGCACTCGGAAGAGTTCCCGTTTTCAGGTGTTATCGGATGATGACTCCGAGGCCGACTCCTCTCACAAAGGCGAGGAGGATAAGAAGAAAGCCTCTCCCCCAGCGAGGGGAGGGAGGAAAAGGAAGGCCTCCCCAACGAGGGAGGCCGAAGGGTCCAAGAAGGGAAAAACTCTTTCCCCGAACTGCTCTGCCAACACCAGTGATGATGACAAGGACTGGCCCCCAGGAGGAGGAGGCCCCGGAGGTGTCACAGGACAACCTCCCGGACTTTGCACCGGACTCGGCCCCGGAACCCATAGTGGCTCCGGAGTCCGGCGGGCGGCCCCTTCGTAAGAAGGGCAAGACCGTGACGCCGGCAGCCTCCGTCCAACTGGAGGCGCCGGATAGCTTGCTAGAGGCGCTCAATGGCGACTCCATCAAAGAGGAACACCGCACTGTTATGAGTGCGGTGATTCAGAAGGTTCAGCTCGCCAAGAGCGGGCTGACCGAAGCCTGCAGCAGCCTTCTAACAGGCTTTGAGGTAAGAATTTTGATATATGTAAAATAGTACCGCATAGACAGTAGGCCCTGATGCTCGGTTCGGTGTTCGGAAAGAAAATCCGGACTGAGGATCTAAAAAGATATACGCAGGAGTCATAAAAAATATGTCAATATGGGATTGCAGGCTGCGCTGCTGACCTCTGCCGCACTGACTGCGGAGGTCAATACTTTGAAGCAAAGCCTCGAGCGGTCCGAGAACAAGCTCGTCCGTGCCAAGAAGCAGCTCGAGGACAAGGAAGGTGAGTAAGACCTTATTAAAATTGTACCTTACAGAAAAGGATTTTGGTTGCAAAAAGAATGACAAGGATAACGTGGGTATTGCAGGGGCCACTAACGAGGTGGCGACCCTGAAGGAGGCGGTGGCCGTGGCTGAACATAATGCGGCCGTGGAGCACACCGAGCGAGAGAAGCAGGAGGCGCGGGTGGCGGAGGTACAACAAGAGCTCCAGGATCTCGTGGAAAAACATGAGAGCCTGGAGCGTGACTCGAAGACTCGAGAGTCTGAGCTTGCATCGGCTCTTGAGAGTGCAAAAGCCGCTAAGGCCGAAGCCTACAAGGCCTTCCAAGAAATCGAGGCGTTGAAGAAAATAGCAGCGGGTAAGGCATTTTTCATGCAAAGTAAGCATGTGAGTGTTAATTACTTGTTACTTACTCGAATTCGGAGCTCTCCATGAGCGTTCGCAGATCTTCCTCACAGCGTGTCTGAAGCTGCCGCGTTCTACCGGGCCGAGGAAGGGAGCTCGACGGAGAAGGTCTTCTGGTCTCAGTATGCTGAGGCCGGAAAGCCGGTGCCACTTAGCGACCAGCTGAAGCAGCTGGTCGAGCTCCATAAGCTGGCCGAACAGGCCATGAAGGGCCTCATAGTTCGGCTGTGGCCGAAGGAGGCCATGCCTGGGAGCTACTTCTGCCTGGTGCGGCGGCTGGTGGATGCGTGTCCATGGGTTGAAGTCATCAAGCACTCCGCCTGTATTGAAGGTGCCCGTCGGGCTTTGCCCGCGCAACGGTGCACTGGGGCAAGATGGATGCTGAGAAGCTTGTGACAGATGCGCCACTGCTGGGCAAGGAGTATCGTACTCCCGAGATGTATTATAAGACTGTACTCCAAGGATATAATATTTGAGTAGACTCGCATTTTGTTATCCTGTGCGCTGAAAACTTAGTTCATATGCGCTAACTACAACGCTTGTTAATTTAAAATATTACCTTTTGTGTGGCTGTTTATCAAATCTGATAGATGGCAAGTCGTCGGCTTCAGCCCCCATGCCACGAGTTCTGGGGTGTTCGGGAAAAATTTGAGCACTCTTGTTCCCATTTTTGGGTCCATCTAGGGAGGCGCTCAACACAACGAACAAGGCAACCGGACTTATAATGCTTGAACACTCTCACTTAGCCATAGAATTTTATAATTTTAAATTTCGGCGAAGCCCCTAGTCTTCGGAAGGCCGAATTTGGGGTGCTATCCACGCCTGGGCCGGACGAAGCCGGCTCCTCGCTCTAAGCGGCATAAGTCTTTAGGGACTCGCAAAGAACCTCTCGAACAGTGACCGGCTCTTGCCGCATCATGACGGTCAGTTTTAGCTTTCTCCACTGAGGCGCTCGCCCAGCTCAACTGGGGCACAATCGTAGTGGTTCTCCCGGTGCTACCTTAGCCGATACAACGGAATGTAAGGTACCAAAACATGGGAGCCGGGCAAACCCAACTATTGACCCAAGACATGATTCGGAGCCGATGCATATAATGCTATAAGTTCGGGGTGCCGCACTTGTGAAAGTGTTCGGACTTATCACACCATGATGCGGGAAACATAAGCCCCTGGTGTATTTAGCCATACCGAAATGTACGGATGCAACATGTCATAAATGAACATATGTATAAGAAAGAAATGCAATTGGAAGCAAAAAGGTGCTGCATTACTTATTCAAGAAAAACTGCTGTGAATGCAGAATGATACAAATGGTGCGATAAGCAAGGGATGGGACTATTAAACATGTCCCCCTCCAGGGGGTAGGCTGCGGAATGGTGTATAAATCAGATTTAATGCTCGTAATGGAGACCACCTAGATATTCGTTGTAGCCTTTCTCCTCCCCTGGCTGTTGCATCGTGAGTTCGGCCGGTATGCTGCTGAACAAGGCCTCTGACGAACGGAGTCCTGTAGGTAAAAATAAAAAGGAAAAAGAAAAAAAAAAGAACGACAAACTTGAGAGCCCCTGGTGTGGTTGAGCCGCATTCTGGGCCTATCGTGGTCGTGCCCCTCCCCCTATGCCCATGGTATCTTCAGGGCGTAATGATGTACGCGAAGGACCTGTCTTGAAATTTTGCAGGGGCTGGGGTTGGGGCGGCACTGCTACGCGTGCTCGGAACGTGCCAGGTGGTCTTGTTGTAGGTTACTCCGGGCGCGTTTAGCCATGTCCGGTCGCTTAACGGCCGGACTCGAGAATTGCCTTAAGAGGCCGCACTGTACTTCTGCCGCGAGAGCCGCTGTATGTTCCTCCATTCGGAGAGAGCGTTCAATGTTTCTGTTGACCGTGATGACTCCTCGAGGGCCTGCCATCTTGAGCTTGATGTATGCATAGTGCGGCACCGCGTTGAACTTTGCAAACGCGGTACATCTGAGCAGAGCATGATAGCCGCTGCGGAACGGAACTATGTCGAAGATTAACTCCTCGCTTCGGAAGTTATCCAGGGATCCGAAGACCACTTCCAGTGTAACTGAGCCTGTACAATTGGCTTCTACACCTGGTATGATGCCTTTAAAGGTTGTCTTGGTTGGTTTAATCCTTGAGGGGTCTATGCCCATTTTGCGCACTGTATCCTGATAAAGCAGGTTCAGGCTACTGCCGCCGTCCATCAGGACTCTGGTTAGGTGAAACCCATCGACGATTGGGTCTAAAACCAATGCGGTGAATCCGCCGTGGCGGATGCTGGTGGGGTGGTCCCTTCGGTCAAAAGTGATCGGGCAGGAGGACCATGGATTGAACTTCCGGGCAACTGGCTCCATCGCGTATACATCCCTGAGTGCACGCTTCCGCTCCCTTTTGGGTATGTGTGTTGCGTATATCATGTTCACCGTCCGCACCTGTGGGGGGAAACCCTTCTGTCCTCTATTGTTCGGCGGTCGGGTCTCTTCCTCGTCATCGCTATGCAGCCCCTTGTCATTGTTTTCGGCAATTAACTTGCCTGCCCACATGAATACCCAACAGTCCCTGTTGGTGTGGTTGGCTGGTTTTTCGGGGGTGCCGTGTATCTGGCACGGGTGGTCGAGTGTTTGGTCCAAATTGGACGGACCCGGAGTAGTTCTTTTGAATGGCTTTTTCCTTTGACCGGGTTTAGATCCTCTGAATCCAGCATTGACTGTCGTATCTTCACTATTATCGCCGTTAATGCGGCATTTGTTTTTGTTGCAACGCGACCTGCCATTACGGTCCTTGAAATCCGGACTGCCAGAATTTTTGCTGAGGTTGTTGTTGCGTGCTAGCCAGCTGTCCTCACCCGCGCAGAAGCGGGTCATGAGTGATGTGAGGGCTGCCATGGATTTCGGCTTTTCCTGTCCCAGGTGCCGGGCAAGCCACTCGTCGCGGATGTTATGCTTGAAGGCCGCGAGGGCCTCCGCATCCAGACAGTCGACGATTTGGTTTTTCTTGGTTAAGAACCGTGTCCAGAATTGTCTGGCCGATTCGTCTGGCTGCTGAATTATCTGGCTTAGGTCATCAGCGTCTGGTGGTCGCACATACGTGCCTTGGAAGTTATCGAGGAATGCGGCTTCCAGGTCTTCCCAACTCCCGATTGACTCTGCTGGCAAGCTGTTAAGCCAATGCCGGGCCAGTCCTTTAAGCTTGAGTGGGAGATATTTGATGGCGTGAAGATCATCACCGCGGGCCATGTGGATGTGAAGGAGATAGTCTTCGATCCAAACCGCGGGGTCTGTTGTGTCATCGTAGGATTCAATGTTCACGGGTTTAAACCCTTCGGGGATTTGATGATCCATTACTTCATCTGTGAAGCATAGTGGGTGTGCGGCGCCTCTCTACTGGGCGATATCACGACGGAGCTCAAAAGAGCTTTGTCTATTTTGTTCGGCCCGGCCTGACTTATTGTGTCCGGCGCGACGGTTGTCGTCACGTATCATGGGGCACCCACGCGATCCATAGATCGATCTTGATTGTCTTGCCTTATCCTCCAATATATCTCGCAAGTCCGGAGCGTTCCCCTGTGGCCTTGTGCTTTTCAAGCGATGCCGAGGTACGGTTCTAGTGAAGGGCCTAGGGGCCTCTCTGTCGCGACCACGGGGTGGTCGGTCAGCCGTATTGTCTGCTGGTGATGCAGGTTCATACGCCTCCTCCTCTAATCGGGGGAGCAGCTTGCGTTTAGGGTAGCTTTTGGAGGGGCGTTCAAGCTCATGCTCTTCGGCCGCGAGGACTTCAGTCCATCTGTCGGCTAGCAGATCTTGATCAGCTCTAAGTTGTTGCTGCTTTTTCTTGAGGCTGTTTGCCGTGGCCATAAGCCTGCGTTTAAAACGCTCTTGTTCGACGGGATCCTCAGGCACGATGAATTCATCGTCGTCGAGGCTCGCTTCGTCTCTGGAGGGAGGCATATAATCCTCTACCTCTTCTTCTGCTGCTCTCTCATGAGGGCTGGCGTCTCAGTCCTCCTGTGCTGAATCTTGCTGAAGGGGGTTGTCTTCGGCACTGTCTGGGGTCTTATTATCTCCGATGCCGGAATCTTCATTCTTGATGTGGCGGGATTTAGAGCGGCGCCGCTGACACTGGCGCTTGGGCTGTTTCTTGGAGGGGTCATCCTCCGTTGTTCCTTCGCCATTCCCATCCTTTGGGATATCCACCATGTATATGTCATATGATGAGGGGGCTTTCCAGTGCCCGGTAGGCGCTGGTTCTTAGTCATCTCCGGCATCGTCGTCCATACCGTCGATGTCTTCGGAGTCGTAGTCTAGCATGTCTGTTAGATCGTCGACAGTGGCTACCAAGTGGGTGGTGGGTGGGTTTTGAATTTCTTCGTCGTCCGCGTCCCAACCATCCTGACCGCAGTCCGGCCAGGGCTCTCCTGATAACGAGAGATACTTTAGTGAACTCAAGATGTCGCCAAAAGGTGAGTGTTGAAAGATGTCCGCCGCGGTGAACTCCATGATCGGCACCCAATCGGATTCGATCGGAGGGGGCGCGGGAGGTTCGGAGTCTGGCGAGGAGTTCGGCACCTCGGAGTCACGAGCTTCATAAGGGACAAGGTCAGTGTTCGGCTCTATCGCTGTAGAGGTTGCAGCCCCCGAGGCGGTGTCTAGCCACCCGTCCTCGATCTACGCAGCCGGCTCTGAATTAAAGATTGGAGTGGACTCGAGTGCGGCCTCCAGGGTAGTGTCTGGCTGCAGAGCTAAATCATGCCCATCGTGACAGTGCGGCACGCTTGGCTGTGGCTCGAATCCATCGAAGAACAAGTCCCCGCGGATGTCAGCTGTGAAGTTCAAACTTCCAAATCTGACCTAACGGCCAGGGGCGTAGCTTTCGATCTGCTCCAGATGGCCAAGTGAATTGGCCCGCAGTGCAAAGCCGCCGAATACGAAGATCTATCCGGGGAGGGAGGTCTCACCCTGGACTGCGTCGTTCTTGATGATCGAAGAAGCCATCGAGCCTATCGGTGACGACACAGAGGAACTCTCAATGAAAGCACCAATGTCGGTGTCAAAACCGGCGGATCTCGGGTAGGGGGTCCCGAACTGTGCGTCTAGGCGGATGGTAACAGGAGACAAGGGACACGATGTTTTACCCAGGTTCGGGCCCTCTTGATGGAGGTAAAACCCTACGTCCTGCTTGATTAATATTGATGATGTGTGTTACAAGAGTAGATCTACTACGAGATCAAGGAGGCTAAACCCTAGAAGCTAGCCTATGGTATGATTTTTGTTCGTCCTACGGACTAAAGCCATCCGGTTTATATAGACACCGGAGAGCGCTAGGGTTACACAGAGTCGGTTACGATGGTAGGAGATCTACATATCCGTATCGCCAAGCTTGCCTTCCACGCCAAGGAAAGTCCCATCCGGACACGGGACGAAGTCTTCAATCTTGTATCTTCATAGTCTTGGAGTCCGGCCAATGATGATAGTTCGGCTATCCGGACACCCCCTAGTCCAGGACTCCCTCAGTCCCCTACAGCCACTCCCGTTTCATGGATGGCCTGGTCGATGCCTCCAAGGAGCGCTTCGTCTACTGCTATGAGTGCTCGATGCTGTTTTGGGGCTCGCCGGCGGACATGGTGCATCACCTCACGGATGCGTGCAAAGGTCACTACTGGCCCTTGGCGGAGAACGTCAAGTACGAGACGTGCTACCGTTCACCATGCCGGAGTTGCTGGAGGATCACCGCCGCCTACTAGTCTCGGAGGAGGATGGCAGCGTCTTCCTCTTGATCGTGGGCACTGGCGAGGCCCGTGAAGTCCACCGCCCCGTCTCTGTAGTGTGCGTCAGGGGCGACGCCGCTAACGCTGACACTGACATGAGGCTAATGTACGGGTGCGTGCTCACTGTTACTACCCCTTAGAGGTACGTGGGCGGCGACACCAGCTCCATCATGCTGACTAGGACTGTGCAGAGCTGGGACCTTCCCGCCGATGTGGACATGGAAGACGCATGGTATGATTTACCCCGCAACGCGGTGCACGGGGACTCCAAGGAGGTTCACCTGGACATATGAATTACCAAGTTAACTGTCGATCATTAGTCTTCGCTCAATGAAATCCGCTGTCTAAGCATGTGGAGACTTCCATGCATGATCTTGCTCTATTGGAGTATCGCGCATGAATAAAAGTGTATCCATTTATGGTTTAGTCTAGAATCTTCCATGTATGAATTTTTACTACAGTACTGGTGAAAGACTTACGATGAACCATTTCTTACATCTCCTCTGCCCCCTTGCAAGTCATCCTGATTTAGCCCCCCCATCTAGGTGTATAAGGGCATGGTTAATATTACTTAATAGTATAGCCAACTGTTGACTATAAGAAAGTGCCATGTCATCTGTAGCCGACATGTATAACAAGCAATACTCAAAAACTAATTCTTAAAGATCATTTCTTGCAAAGCACAATAATTGTTATTTCTTCACAAGTTTTGGATGCAGGTTGAATAGTTGAACGCTTTTGTTTGCAAAAGATACCTTTTTATCTATTTCACCCGGATGTTTGTGAGCTCTAGAGATGAAATAATATCTGAAGAAACCTATCGATACATGTCGGTGTCAAAACCGGCGGATCTCGGGTAGGGGGTCCCGAACTGTGCGTCTAGGCGGATGGTAACAGGAGACAAGGGACATGATGTTTTACCCAGGTTCGGGCCCTCTTAATGGAGGTAAAACCCTACGTCCTGCTTGATTAATATTGATAATGTGTGTTACAAGAGTAGATCTACCACGAGATCAAGGAGGCTAAACCCTAGAAGCTAGCCTATGGTATGATTGTTGTTCGTCCTACGGACTAAAGCCATCCGGTTTATATAGACACCGGAGAAGGCTAGGGTTACATAGAGTCGGTTACAATGGTAGGAGATCTACATATCCGTATCGCCAAGCTTGCCTTCCACGCCAAGGAAAGTCCCATCCGGACACGGGACGAAGTCTTCAATCTTGTATCTTCATAGTCTTGGAGTCCGGCCGATGATGATAGTTCGGCTATCCGGACACCCCCTAGTCCAGGACTCCCTTAGTAGCCCCTGAACCAGGCTTCAATGACGACGAGTCCGGCGCGCATATTGTCTTCGGCATTGCAAGGCGGGTTCCTCCTCCGAATAATTTATAGAAGATTGTGAACACCAGGATAGTGTCCGGCTCTGCAAAATAAATTCCACGTACCACCGTAGAGAGAATAATATTACACAAGTTCAATATGCTGACGTATTTGGTGGCGTGACGTCAGACCACTACCAAGCCTTTACTCGAATTGTTTTTATTGTACCACCTCAGCGCGTTTAGCGAAGCGGTTTCCTTGGCACGTCTTGTTGAAGTGGAGATCGTGTTCCTTTTATTCTGGGATTCCCATAAATACGGACGTGGGTAACCCAACCGTGCCCGTTGCCACGCCCCCTCCATCGAAGGCGGGTTCCAAACGGTCACGGGGACGGCTCTTGGTATTCTTCCTCTTTATAATGAGACCAAGGCCCGTTCTTTTTCTTCAATCCTCAATCGAAACTGCCCCTCGCCCCGAGTTCCAACACCCAGTGCTCCAGATTCGGGTACCTTTGACCTTCGACAATATCCGGCTCCAACCTACGAGGCCGGTGGATGCCCTCCTCCGTCACGGAAGAGGACGTGCTAAAGCTGAGAGACGCCAGGTACTTAACCTACGAGATTTTGCATAGCTTGCCTGCCCGAGGGCAAGTTATTCCAACTCTCGAGCCCGGTGAGGGCGTCGTGTTCATGTCTCACCTCCGTCGGGGTTTAGGCTTCCCGATGGATCCCTTCGTGAGGGGGCTCATATTTTACTATGGGCTGGAATTCCACGACTTGGCTCCGGAGTCCATCCTCCACATCTCATCATTCATTGTTGTCTGCGAAGCCTTCCTCCGCACTACCCCTCACTTCGGCTTGTGGCTCAAAACCTTCAACGTGGAGCCGAAGATGATTGAGGGGCATCAGGCAGAGTGCGGCGGGGCGGTTATAAGCAAGAGGGCCGATGCTCCATGGCGCGAGGGCTCTTTTCAGGAGGAGCTCGGCTTGTGGCAACAGGAGTGGTTCTATATCACTGCTCCCAGGGGCAGCAGGCAGAGGCCGTCGCCCGTTTTTCGCCCGGGCCCTCCACAACGGCTGACGTCATGGATCAACAAGGGGCTCGACTGGGGGCCTTCCAAAGACGTACCCCTATTGCAGGACCGGATTCGAGGCCTCCAGGAAAGGGAGATCAATCTGGTTGTAGTGGCACAGGTTATGCTGATTCGACGCCTTCTGCCCTGCAAACGTCGCCCCCTCCGCCTGTGGGAATTTAATCCGGAGGGGCCACGGGCTCTCCAACACTTCATGGGTTTGACGCCCGTGGAGATGTATAAACTGTTCTTCGGATCACAAGAGATGCGTCCAGACTTGACCGAGGATGCTGGCCTAAGCTGCAATCGCCCAGATACTCAAGTAAGTAGCCCTGTGTCCAGACACATTGTCGATTTATTTATCATGGGTTTGCCTTTTAACCAGCTATCCCTTGGACAGGAGTGGATAACGCAAGCAAAACTGATACGGTGTCCGGCCCCCCTCCCTGAGACCATGCCGGATCCTGTGTCAATCAAAATGTTGGAGGTTGCACCTTCGAAGGAGGGCGAAGGGGGGCACAGGGAAACTACCACCTCTGCCAAGGAGGATTTTTGTAAGGGGGAAATCGAGAGTCCCTCCTTCCAGGGGGAGAAGTGGACCGCTTCTGAAGAACCGGAGGCCAAGGCCTCAAAACGGGGAAGGAAATCTGCACCGGAAGGTCCCGTGCCGGGAAGAGCCCCGGTCGCACTGTCTAGTAAGAGGAATCAGCCCTCCAGCGAGCCATAAGTAAAAAGAGGGAATTTTGTAATAGGGGACACCCCTGCTTTATCTCTAAGGGTAACCGAAGTTTTCACCTTGTAGTTTGGATCTCAGCCCATCTCAGCAGAGCTCATCTTCGGGGGACCTTCGTCCGGAGATGATGGAGAGTGAAACGCCTCCATCTTCCGCCCCGTCGGGCGGGGCGAACGGCCCTGAGGTGTCGTCACGGAGGGTCTCCCCAAGTCCGGTGGGGCCGGGGAGTTCGGCACCCACTGGAGTACGGCTGGTGGAGCTGCAGGATTTGCTCAAGAGGGTGTCTATCTCAGAAGATCACCGCACATTAATGAGTATGGTGATTGAAAGGATCTCATCCGCCGAGAGCGGGTTGTATGAGGCCGTCGGAAGTTTGCTGACGGGGTTTGAGGTACGCAAAAAATGACATAACTTTTGACAATTTTGCACATAGAGTGCGCCCTGTATAGATAGTAGCCCCTGAGACTTGGTATGCTGTCGAAAGCGACAGCGTGCCAAGGATCATAATCTCAGTTATAGAATGTCGCCTTTCCTATGCAGGTGGCGGAACTTTCGGTGGCCAGCCAGACTGATGGAGTTACTGAGCTGAAGAGGCAACTCGATGCTGCGGATGCGGACATCGCGCTTGTCAATAAACGACTTAATGAGTCACAGGGTAGGTGGTTGCTCCGCGGTTGCCTGGTAAGGGAGCTGATGCCCGTTGCTTACAACTTGTATGCTTGATGCAGATGGTGCCGCTATTGTGGAAGACCTTCGAGCAGAGCTTTCTCGAGCCAAGGAGCAAGCCAGGAAAAGTGATGCGGCTGCCTCGAAGGCAGCGGAAGAGCTAAAAGCCGAAAAGGCTGCTCACTGCCGAAGCAGGGAGGAGATGGCCGGAATGGCCGCGAAATTAAAAGATGTTGCCGACCGCTACGAGGTTCTTGAAAGAGAACACCGAGCGGAGCAAGAGAACCTGAAGAAGGCCGCCGCCGAAGCCAAGGATGCCCGTGGTGCGATGCGGGCTATGAAGGAGGAACTGCGTCAGGCCGGAGACATTGCGGCTGGAAAGCCCTTTCTACTGCGTCGGAAGTTTACGGATCCGAAGTATGCTCAGTTGGGCCAATTGTGTGGTGTAGAAGATCCTTATCTGGATTTGGCGGCGAGTGCGGCGGACGCAGTCGTGCATTTCCGAAGCCAGAAGGATCACGAAATGGAAGAGCTTTTTGGTCCCAATTCCATAGTCCGGAGCGTCCACTCCCGTTGGCTGATCGGCTGGCCGAGTGGGCTGAGCTGAATAGATTGTCCGGACTTGCCATGACGGATGTGGTCGCTCATCTGTGGCCGGAAAGGCCCAAGCCGAAGAGTTATTTTGGCTTGTTACAACAATTCCTTGGGGCGGTGCCGCATATCAAGGCGATGAAGCGGTCGGCATGCATATAAGGTGCACAGATGGCTCTCGCCCGTGTGAAGACATACTGGGCGGAGATGGATGCCACCGCTGTTGCATCCCGGGGTTCGGACAAAAACCGATTACCCGCCGAGCACTATTTTGAGGAAGTCCTGCAGGGCGCTTGTTTAATAGAGTCGCACTGCTCGAAAGATGTTATGTTTAAATGACATGTATGATTTCTGAGGTCATGTTTATAATGCAATGGCTTTTTATACTTGTGCGTTCAAGTATTGAACTATCTCCTGTGTGACCGTATATGTATGAATAACCTGAAAGATGGCAGTCTTTGGCTTCAGCCCCCACGCACATGGTGTGGGGGTGTTTGCAAAAAGAAAAGCGCTTTTTCACACTTAATCCAATGTCTTGGTCCTTTGAAGGAGGTGATAGCATAGCAAACTAGGCAACCGGACTATAATGCTTTATCACTTTCACTTAGCCATAGGAGCTTGAAGGTGGGGCTACTATATAGCCCCTAGAGGCACCGCATTCTCCGAACTCGGGGCGCGTATGTGCCTGACCGGGAAGCGGTCCTTCGTCAAAGCGGAGGAATTCTAAACATTCCAATAGTCGATCGAGTGGTTGACTAGTCTCTCACTATATCATGACAGTTAGTTTTCGGCTTTCTCTATTGAGGTGCTCGCCCGGCCGAACCGGGGCACAATCGTAGTAGTTCTCCTGGTGCCGCGTTAGCCGATGGAGCGGAACATAAGGCAGCAAAACACAGGAGCTGGGCAAACCCAACATTTGACCAAAGACATGATTCGGAGCTGATGCATATAAGGCCTAACTCGAGACGCCGAACACTCCCTGAGGTGTTCGGTCTTTATGATACCGGGCAGAACAATGCCCTAAGCCCCTAGTGTCTAGGTACAGGCGGGAACTTCTGACGCGGCCGATGCCAAAACGCCAGCCTCCTCCTCGATTATGGTAGAAAATCGTGGGATGTGTATCAACAAGAGACAGTAAGAAAGGTTTACGCAGGGTCTTAATCTGAAAAGAATCCTTGCAACGGGTCCCTGCTGCACGTCTGCGCCTGTGTCTCCATTGTGCTGTATCCTGGACGGGTGTAGCACATGCTTCATCTGTAAAAGAGAAGGACTTAGTTTGGAAGAAATATCGTGCAAAAGTTGTATTTAAAATAAAGTATAATTTGGAAGATGAATAAAGTTGAGCTTTATTGGCTCTCATCGTCTATACGCGCGGCCCCTTGTAAAGGGGTATGCGGCTGGGAAGCCCCTTGTTTATTTACGCCGGACTCGCCTAACCGTGTCCGAGGTCTGAATGACCTGTTTTTAGGGGCTTTGACCTGCAAGGTCGGATTAGAGTGTGGCTGTCAAGGCAGTCTCACGTTCTCCGTGGTCGAGGAACACTCGGAGTTACTCTTAATGAGATTATGCCGCGTGGACCGGGCATTTTAAGCGTAAGAGACGCGTAATGTGGTATTGCGTTAAAGCGGGCAAAAGCTTCGCGTCCCAGTAGTGCTTGAGGGCCACTGTGAAATGGGGCGATATGGAGAGTGAGCTTTTCGCGACGGAGGTCGTCGGATGAACCGAAGACAACCTCTAGTGGTACCGAGCCTGTACAATTGGCTTAAAGGCCTAGCGTCACTCCTTTGAAGGAAGTGCTGCTATGGAGAATTTTGGTAGGGTCTATCCCCATTCTGCGGACGGTGTCCTGGTATGGCAGGTGCCGCACTATGTGTTATCACATGAAGTGAGTACACTGTTTTGACTTCTAGTGGGAAAGTCTTCTGTTTTCCGGCGTGCTGCTTGTGGGGTTCATTGTCGTCTTCGCTTGGTGTGTCGAGCCCCTTGCGTTCGGCGTTAAGTCGGCCGGACTGCTTGAAGACCCGACAATCTCTGTGGGTATGGTTTGCAGGCTTCTCGGAGGTACTATGTATTTGACATAGCCTATCCAGGATTTTGTTTAGGTTGGATAGCTCGTCACTGTTGTCCTTGAGGGGCAGTGTTTTGTTATTCGGCCGAGATCTTTTGAATCCGGTGTTGACCGCGGTGCTATTTGGGCCATTTTCCTTATTCCGGCGCTGATCTTTTCTGCGTCGTGATTTCCCATTTCCATCCCTGACTTCGGATGTACTCGGGTCGCTGGTACTGCATCTAGCCAGCCAGGTGTCTTCCCCCGCGCAAAAGCGGGTCATGAGGCTTGTTAGTGCGGCCATTGTTCTTGGTTTTTCCTGGCCGAGGTGTCTGGCGAGCCATTCATCTCGGACGTTGTGCTTAAAGGCTGCCAAGGCTTCAGCGTCCGGACAGTCGACTATTTTGTTCTTTTTGGTGAGGAACCTGTTCCAGAATTTGCGTGCTGACTCTCGGGCTGTTGAGTTATGTGACTTAAATAGTCTGCATCCGGAGGGCGGACATAAGTCCCCTGAAAATTTGCTCGAAACGCATCCTCGAGCTCTTCCCAACTTCCAATGGTATTTTCTGGGAGGCTTTTGAGCCAATGCCGAGCTGGCCCTTTGAGCTAGGTATTTTATGGCGTGGAGATCGTCTCCTCTGGCCATATGTATGTGTAGGACATAATCCTCAATCCAGACTCCGGGGTCTGTTGTTCCGTCATATGCCTCTATGTTTACGGGTTTGAATCCCGCTGGAAATTCATGATCCAGTACCTCGTCGGTGAAACATAGTGGGTGTGTGGCGCCCCTGTATTTGGGTGTGCAGTTGTCTTCAAACACTCGGTGGGTTGTGTTGCTTCCTGGAGTCTTCTTTTTTGGCCCATAGATAGACCTGACCGGGTCACCGTTTTTCCGAGGATCTTTATGCTGATCGTGTGCCGGCTTATGTGCGGCGCCCCTTGCTGCTCTTAGCCTGTCATCTGGTCGTCTATCCGGCCAGGCGGCCTCTTTCTTTTTTGACTGCGGGGGCTCTAAGGCCTCCTCGTCAAATTCGGGCAACAGCTTGCGCTTCGGGTAGCTCTTTGCCTGGTGACTAGCGCCATATTTATCTGGGGTATTGAGTACTTTGCTCCATCTCATTCTGAGTGCGTCCTCCGCTGTTTTGAGCTTCCCCTTTTGCTTCTTCAAACTTCTTGCAGTGGCGACAAGCCTTTTATGAAGGTTCTTATGCTCTGGTGATGTGTTCGGTGTGAGATTGTCTAGGCTCTTGTTTTCGTCGGGGATGGGTTGCTTGTCCAGTTCATCATATTCGGATGGTTGCTTGGTGGCATGTTCGCCGTACACTGCTTCGCCCTGCTCTAGGGCCGGATCCGTATGGGTGCCGTTTTTATCGAGGCGGGACTTCGGGCGGCGCTTGCGTCACCGTTTTGGCTGTTTGTTGGGGGATTTGTCCTTCGCCACGTCCCGTTGTTCCTCATTATCGCTTCCTTTTGGTGTATCCACCATGTATACGTCGTGAGTTGGGGTGGCTTTCCAGTGCCCGATAGGCGCTGGTTCTTGGTCGTCTCCGGCATCGTCGTCCATATCATCGATGTCTTCGGAGTCGAAGTCTAGCATGTCGGTTAGTTCATTAACAGTGGCTACTAAGTGGGTGGTGGGTGGGCGTTGAATTTCTTCATCGTCCGCATCCCAACCGTCCCGAACGCAGTCCGGCCAGGGCTCTCCTGATAACGAGAGATACTTTAGCGAACTCAAGATGTTGCCGAAAGGTGAGTGTTGAAAGATGTCCGCGGAGGTGAACTCCATGATCGGCGCCCAACCGGATTCGATTGGAGGGGGCGCGGGAAGCTCGGAGTCCGGCGAGGAGTCCGGCACCTCGGAGTCACAGGCTTCATGAGGGACAAGATCACTGTTCGGCTCTATCGCCATAGAGGTTGCCGCCCCCGAGGCGGTGTCTAGCCATCTGTCCTCGAGCTGCGCAGCCAGCTCTGAATTGAAGATCGGAGAAGACTCGATTGCGGCCTCCAGGATACTGTCCGACTGCAGGGCTAAATCATGCCCATCGTGACAGTGCGGCACGCTCGGCTGTGGCTCGAATCCATCGAGGATCAAGTCCCCGCGGATGTCAGCCGTGAAGTTCAAACTTCCAAATCTGACCTGACGGCCAGGGTCGTAGCTTTCAATCTGCTCCAGATGGCCAAGCAAATTGGCCCGCAGTGCGAAGCCGCCGAATACGAAGATCTGTCCGGGGAGGAAGGTCTCACCCTGGACTGCGTCGTTGTTGATGATTGAAGAAGCCATCGAGCCTGTCGGTGACGACACAGAGGAACTCTCAATGAAAGCACCAATGTCGGTGTCAAAACCGGCGGATCTCGGGTAGGGGGTCCCGAACTGTGCGTCTAGGCGGATGGTAACAGGAGACAAGGGACAAGATGTTTTACCCAGGTTTGGGCCCTCTTGATGGAGGTAAAACCCTACGTCCTGCTTGATTAATATTGATGATGTGTGTTACAAGAGTAGATCTACCATGAGATCAAGGAGGCTAAACCCTAGAAGCTAGCCTATGGTATGATTGTTGTTCGTCCTACGGACTAAAGCCATCCGGTTTATATAGACACCGGAGAGGGCTAGGGTTACATACAGTCAGTTACAATGGTAGGAGATCTACATATCCGTATCGCCAAGCTTGCCTTCCACGCCAAGGAAAGTCCCATCCGGACACGGGACGAAGTCTTCAATCTTGTATCTTCATAGTCTTGGAGTCCAGGCGATGATGATAGTTCGGCTATCCGGACACCCCCTAGTCCAGGACTCCCTCAATACCCGTTACACATGAGATGACTGATACGTCCATTTTGCATCATGCTTTTATGTCAATATTTATTGCATTATGGGCTGTTATTACACATTATATCTCATTACTTATGGCTATTCCCTCTTATTTTACAAGGTTTACCATGAAGAGGGGGAATGTCGGCAGCTGGTTCTGGCTGGAAAAGGAGCAAACGTTGGAAACCTATTCTGCACAACTCCAAAAGTCTTGAAACTCCATGAAACAACTTTTTGGGGTTTATAAGAATTTCTGAGCGAAAGAAATAGGCCAGGGGGCCCACACCCTGTCCAAGAGACAGGGGGGCGCCCCCCCCTATAGGGCGCGCCCCCTATCTCCTGGGCCCCCTGGTGGGCCTCCGGTGTCCATCTTCTGCTATATCATCACTTTTACCCTGGAAAAATCATGGGCAAGCTTACGGGACGAAACTCCGCCGCCACGAGGCGGAACCTTGGCGGAACCAATCTAGGGCTCTGGCAGAGCTGTTCTGCCGGGGACACTTCCCTCCAGGAGGGGGAAATCATCACCAATGTCATCACCAACGATCCTCTCATCCGGAGGGGGTCAATCTCCATCAACATCTTCACCAGCACCATCTCCTCTCAAACCCTAGTTCATCTCTTGTATCCAATCTTGTATCCAAAACCACAAATTGGTACCTGTGGGTTGCTAGTAGTGTTGATTACTCCTTGTAGTTGATACTTATTGGTTTACTTAGTGGACGATCCTATGTTCAGATCCTTAATGCATATTATTACACCTCTGATTATGAACATGAATATGCTTTGTGAGTAGTTACGTTTGTTCCTGAGGACATGGGTGAAATCTTGCTATTAGTAGTCATGTGAATTTGGTATTCGTTCGATATCTTGATGAGATGTATGTTATCTTCTCCTCTAGTGGTGTCATGTGAACGTCGACTACATGACACTTCACCATTATTGGGCCTAGAGGAGGGAATAGGGAAGTAATAAGTAGATGATGGGTTGCTAGAGTGACAGAATCTTAAACCCTAGTTTATGCGTTGCTTCGTTAGGGGCTGATTTGGATCCACATGTTTCATGCTATGGTTAGGTTTACCTTAATACTTTTGTTGTAGTTGTGGATGCTTGCAATAGGGGTTAATCATAAGTGGGATGCTTGTCCAAGTAAGGGCAGTACCCAAGCACCGGTCCACCCACATATCAAATTATCAAAGTACCAAACGCGAATCATATGAACGTGATGAAAACTAGCTTGACGATAATTCCCAATGTGTCCTCGGGAGCTTCTTTCTCATTATTAGAAATTGTCCAGTCTTATCCTTTGCTAAATGAAGGATTGGGCCACCTTGCTGCACCTTATTTACTTTATTTACTTGTTACTCGTTACTATTTATCTTATCATAAAACTATCTATCACCTACAATTTCAGTGCTTGCAGAAAACCTTACTGAAAACCGCTTATCATTTCCTTCTGCTCCTCGCTGGGTTCGACACTCTTACTTATCGAAAGGACTACGATAGATACCCTACACTTGTGGATCATCAAGACTCTTTTCTGGCGCCGTTGCCGGGGAGTGTAGCGCTTTTGGTGAGTGGAACTTGGTAAGGAAACATTTATATAGTGTGCTGAAATTTTTTGTTACTTGTCACTATGGAAACTAATCCTTTGAGGGGCTTGTTTGGGGTATCTTCACCCCAACCAGAAGAGCAAATAGTTTCTCCTCAACCTACTGAACTTTATGAAAATATTCACTTTGAGATTCCTTTGGGTATGATAGAGAAACTACTAGCTAATCCAATTGCAGGAGATGGAACATTGCATCCCGATTTACACCTTATCTTTGAGGATGAAGTTTGTCGATTATTTAAGCTTGCAGGTATTCCCGATGATGTTTTCAAAAGGAAGGTCTTCCCTTTATCTTTGAAGGGAGATGCATTGACATGGTATAGGCTATGTGATGATACGAGATCTTTGAATTATAAGCGATTGAAGTTGGAATTTCACCAGAAGTTCTATCATATGCATCTTTTTCATCGTGATTGTAATTACATATATAATTTCTGGCCTCGCGAAGGAGAAAGCATCGCTCAAGCTTGGGGGAGGCTTAAGTCAATGTTATATTCATGCCCCAATCATGAGCTCTCTCGGGAAATGATTATTCAGAACTTTTATGCTCGGCTTTCTCTTGATAATCGCAACCTGCTTGATACTTCCTGTGCTGGTTCTTATATGCTGAAGACTATTGATTTCAAATGGGACTTATTGGAAAGAATTAAACGCAACTCTAAATATTGGGGTTCCGACGATGGTAAGGAGTCAGGTATGACACCTAAGTTCGATTGTGTTAAATCTTTTATGGATACCTATGTTTTTCGTGGATTTAGCGCTAAATATGGACTTGACTCTGAGATAGTAGCTACTTTCTGTGAATCTTTTGCTACTCACGTTGATCTCCCTAAAGAGAAGTGGTTTAAATATAATCCTCCTGTTGAAGTGAAAGTAGTTTCACCTATTACAGTCGAAGAAAATACTATTACCTATAGTGATCCTATTCTTCCTACTGCTTATGTTGAAAAACCTCCTTTTCCTGTTAGGATAAAGGATCATGCTAAAGCTTTGACTGTTGTTTGTAAGAGTAATACTAGGACTTATACACCTCCTGAGCAAATTAATGGTGAACCTAGTATTGATATGGTTAAAGATCTCTTGGATGAGGACTTAGATGGGCATGTTATTTCTTTCTGTGGTGAGACTGCTAATATTGCTAGGCCAGATACTAAGACACATAGACCTGTCGTAGACACGCCTGTTATTTCTGTTAAAATAGGAGATCATTGTTATCATGGTTTATGTGATATGGGTGCTAGTGCCAGCGCTATCCCTTATGATTTATATAAAGAAATTATGCACGACATTGCTCCCGTTGAATTAGAAGACATTGATGTTACTATTAAGCTTGCTAATAGGGATACCATTAAACATGTTGGGATTGTTAGAGATGTTGAAGTTTTGTGTGGGAAGGTTAAATATCCTGCTGATTTTCTTATTCTTGCTTCCCCACAAGATGCCTTTTGTCCAATTATTTTTGGTAGACCCTTCTTGAATACTGCTAGTGCTAGGATTAATTGTGAAAATAATATTGTCACTGTTGGCATAGACGGTATGTCTCATGAGTTTAATTTCTCTAAGTTTAGTAGACAACCTCGTGAAAGGGAACCACCTAGCAAGGATGAGATTATTGGTCTTTCTTCCATTTTTGTTCCTCCAACTGATCCGTTAGAACAATATTTGCTAGACCATGAAAACGATATGTTTATGAAGGAAAGGGAAGAAATAGATGAGGTGTTCCTTAAATAGGAACCTATGTTGAAACATAACCTTCCCGTTGAAATTCTTGGGGATCCCCCTCCACCCAAGGGTGATCCCATGTTTGAACTCAAACCATTACCTGATAATCTTAAGTATGCTTATCTTGATGAAAAAGAAATATATCATGTTATTATTAGTACTAACCTTTCAGAGAAAGAAGAAGAAAGATTATTTAAAACTCTAAAGAAGCACCGAGCAGCTATTGGATATACTCTGGATGATCTTAAGGGCGTTAGTCCCACGTTATGTCAACACAAAATTACATTGGAGGAAGATGCCAAACCAGTTAGGGATCCTCAAAGACGATTAAATCCCAAGATGAAGGAAGTGGTAAGAAAGGAGATACTAAAGCTCCTTGAGGCAGGTATTATTTATCCCGTTGTTGATAGTGAATGGGTAAGCCCTGTCCATTGTGTCCCTAAAAAGGGAGGTATTACCGTCGTTCCTAATGATAAAGATGAATTGATCCCACAAATAATTATTACAGGTTATAGGATGGTAATTGATTTCTGTAAGTTAAATAAAGCTACTAAGGAAGATCATTACCCTTTACCTTTTATTTATCAAATGCTAGAAAGGCTATCCAAACACACACAGTTTTGCTTTCTAGATGGTTATTCTGGTTTCTCTCAGATACCTGTGTCAGCGAAGGATCAATCTAACACTACATTTACTTGCCCTTTTGGTACTTTTGCTTATAGACGTATGCCCTTTGGTTTATGTAATGCACCTGCTACCTTTCAAAGATGCATGATGGCTATATTCTCTGATTTTTGTGAAAAGATTTGTGAGGTATTCATGGATGACTTCTCTGTTTATGGATCCTCTTTTGATGATTGTTTGAGCAACCTTGATCGAGTTTTGTAGAGATGCGAAGACACTAGTATCGTCCTGAATTGGGAAAAGTGTCACTTTATGGTTCATGAAGGCATTGTCTTGGGGCAGAAGATCTCCGAGAGAGGTATTGAAGTTGATAAAGCCAAAGTTGATGCTATTGAAAAGATGCCATGTCCCAAGGACATAAAAGGTATAAGAAGTTTCCTTGGTCATGCCGGTTTTTATAGAAGGTTCATTAAGGACTTTTCTAAAATCTCTAGGCCTCTGACTAATTTATTGCAAAAAGAGATTCATTTTGTCTTTGATGATGATTGTGTCGAAGCGTTTGAAGTGCTTAAGAAAGCTTTGATCACTGCACCTATTGTTCAGCCACCTGATTGGAATTTACCTTTTGAAATTATGTGTGATGCTAGTGATTATGCTGTAGGTGTTGTTTTAGGGCAAAAGTTGATAAGAAATTGAATGTTATCCAATATGCTAGTAAGACTCTTGATACTTCCCAGAGAAATTATGCTACTACTGAAAAAGAGTTTTTCGCAGTTGTGTTTGCATGTGATAAGTTCAGACCTTATATTGTTGATTCCAAAGTTACTATTCACACTGATCATGCAGCTATTAAATATCTTATGGAAAAGAAAGATGATAAGCCTAGACTCATTAGATGGGTTCTCTTGCTCCAAGAGTTTGATTTGCACATTATTGATAGAAAGGGAGCTGAGAACCCCGTTGCTGATAACTTGTCTAGGTTAGAGAATGTTCTTGGTGACCCACTGCCTATTAATGATAGCTTTCCTGATGAACAATTAGCGGACGTCAATGCTTCTCGTACTGCTCCTTGGTATGCTGATTATGCTAATTACATTGTTGCTAAATATTTACCACCTAGTTTCACATACCAGCAAAAGAAAAAGTTCTTTTATGATTTAAGACATTACTTCTGGGATGATCCACACCTTTACAAAGGAGTAGATGGTGTTATTAGACATTGTGTGTCTGAGCATGAACAGGAACAGATCCTACGCAAGTGTCACTCTGAATCTTATGGAGGACACCACGCTAGAGATAGAACTGCACACAAGGTACTACAATCTGGTTTTTATCAGCCTACTCTCTTCAAAGATGCTCATAAGTTTGTCTTATCTTGTGATGAATGTCAAAGAATAGGTAACATTAGTAGACATCAAGAAATGCCTATGAATTGTTCTCTTGTTATTGAACCATTTGATGTTTGGGGCTTTGATTATATGGGACCTTTTCCTGCCTCTAATGGTTATACACATATTTTAGGTGTTGTTGATTACGTTACTAAGTGGGTAGAAGTTATTCCAACTAGTAGTGTTGATCATAACACTTCTATTAAAATTCTTAAAGAAGTTATTTTTCCGAGGTTTGGAGTCCCTAGATATCTTATGACTGATGGTGGTTCACATTTTATTCATGGTGCTTTCCGTAAGATGCTTGCTAAGTATGACGTCAATCATAGAATCGCATCCCCCTATCACCCGCAGTCTAGTGGTCAAGTAGAGTTGAGAAAGAGAGAGCTCAAATTAATTTTGCAAAAGACTGTGAATAGATCTAGAAAGAATTGGTCCAAAAAACTTGATGATGCATTATGGGCCTATAGAACTGCATACAAAAATCCTATGGGTATGTCTCCTTATAAGATGGTTTATGGAAAAGCATGTCATTTACCTCTTGAACTTGAACATAAAGCATATTGGGCTATTAAAGAGCTCAATTATGACTTCAAGCTTGCCGGTGAGAAGAGGTTATTTGATATTAGCTCACTTGATGAATGGAGAACCCAAGCCTATGAGAATGCCAAACTTTTCAAAGAAAAAGTCAAACGCTGGCATGATAAGAGGATACAAAAGCGTGAGTTTAACGTAGGAGATTATGTGTTATTATTCAACTCTCGTTTAAGATTTTTTGTAGGAAAACTTTTCTCAAAATGGGAAGGTCCCTACGTTATCGAGGAGGTCTATCATTCTGGTGCCATAAAAATCAACAACTCCGAAGGCACAAATCCGAGGGTGGTAAACGGTCAAAGAATTAAACACTATATTTTAGGTAATCCTATCAATGTTGAAACTAATATTATTGAAACCATAACCCCTGAGGAATACATAAGGGACACTTTCCAGAACGTTCCAGACTCCGAAAAGGCATAGGTATGTGGTACGGTAAGTAAACCGACTCCAAAACAACTCCAATGACAATTTTTATCAGTTTTGGAATATTTAAGAATTTCAGGAAAAAAGAAGTAGTCTTGAAGGGACACGAGGCTCCCACGAGAGTGGAGGGCGCGCCCCCTGTCTCGTGGGCACCCCGTGTGCCTCCTGGACTCCGTTTTCTTGCATGTTACGTATTTTGGTCGGTAAACATTCATTATATATACTCCTGAAGGTTTTGACCACCGTATCACGCAAATATCCTCTGTTTTCGTTTCGAGCTATTTTCGTTGCAGATTTAGAGTGCCATGGCTTCACCCTCCTCCAACAATGAAGACAAGGATGCTTGGCTTTTGAAGATAGAGCTGAAAAGAGAAGAACCAGAAGAGATCAACAAGGATGAAGGGATCAAGGAAGCCATGGAGGTTCAAGCTCCGGCGGTGAAAGAAGAGGATATCCCTCAACCTTTACCTAACCTCTTTACTCCAACAGAGATTGAAGCTTTCAAGATGATTGAGTTAGCTCGCATACAGAACAAGTATCTCACACAGGAGAATATTCTATGAAGGATCATATTGCTGGGCTAAAGGGCATTATCCGCAAGCTCGAGGTGCTTTTACGCTCAATGTGCGATTATCCACCGTCATCATCACCACCTCCATCACCTCCGAGGACATAATCACATGGGTATGGGCACTCCCCTTGGCAACTGCCCAACTTGGGGGAGGTGCCCCGGTATCGTATCACCATCACACTCCTATATTTATCGCTTTATTTAGTTTGATCCTTTTAGTAGTATCTTGATCTAGTAGATTGAAGTTTTGATATCAAGTAGTTTGAGTTTTGCTTTGTGATCACTTTTTGTATTCGAGTCCGCGAGCTATCTATAATAAAGATTAGTGTTGAGTCAAGGGCTTTGCTATGTGCTATGATCTTGAGAAAGTAGAAAGAATAAAAGAGTTCATATTGATCTTATGGATAGTGATAACTTCACACATAGAAAGTATGAGGCATAAAAATTGTTGGGAGTTGATGAACGTAGCCTTGGTCATCGTTGCAATTAATAGGAAGTAATAAGGGAAGAGAGGTTCGCATATAAATACACTATCTTGGACATATTTTATGATTGTGAGCACTCATTAAGTATCACATGCTAAAAGAGTTGACGGTGGACAAGGAAGACAACATAATGGTTTATGTTTTCTCACATCTCAGTTAAAGTATGTTGTGATTGACCTTCCGAACATGTTGAACTTGCCTTTCCCCCTCATGCTAGCCAAATTCCTAGCACCAAGTAGAAATACTACTTGTGCTTCCAAATACCCTTAAACCCTGTGTTGCCATGAGAGTCCACCATATATACTTATGGATTGAGTAAGATCCTTCAAGTAAGTTGTCATCGGTGCAAGCAATAAAAATTGCTCTCTAATTATGTATGACTTATTAGTGCGTAGAAAATAAGCTTTGTACGAACTTGTTGTGGAAGTAATAAAAGCGACGGACAGCATAATAAAGGTCCACACACAAGGGGCAATATAAAGTGACGTTCTTTTGCATTAAGATTTTATGCATCAACACTAAAAGCGCATGACAACCTCTGCCTCCCTCTGCGAAGGGCCTATCTTTTACTTCATGTTCTTACTTTATGCTTTTATTTTTGTGCTTGAGTCAAGGTGATCTCCACCTTTCCCTTTTTCATTTTATCCTTTCGCAAGCTCTTCGTGTTTGAAAGATCGTGATATACATATCCAATTGGATGTTCGTTAGCATGGGATATTATTGTTGACATCACCTAAAGGTGAATATGTTGGGAGGCAACATAATAAGCCCCTATCTTTCTTAGTGTCCATCTGAAACTCCATAATCACAAGTATTGCATGAGTGTTAGCAATTGCAGAAGACTATATGATAGTTGAGTATGTGGACTTGCTGGAAAGCTCTATTGTTGACTCTTTCTGATGTTACGATAAATTGCAATTGCTTCAATGGCTGAGATTATAGGTTGTGAGTTCCCAATGAAGTTTTTGAACCATACTTGACATTGTGAATTGCTTGTTCCTTGAGCATAGGAAATCATATGACAAAATCTATATATGTTGTTGTTATTAGAATGATCATGATGCCCTCATGTCCGTATTTTATTTTTTATCGACACCTCTATATCTAAACATGTGGACATATTTTTCGATTTCGGCTTCCGCTTGAGGACAAGCATGGTCTAAGCTTGGGGGAGTTGATACGTCCATTTTGCATCATGCTTTTATGTCAATATTTATTGCATTATGGGCTGTTATTACACATTATATCTCATTACTTATGGCCATTCTCTCTTATTTTACAAGGTTTACCATGAAGAGGGGGAATGCCGGTAGCTGGAATTCTGGCTCGAAGAGCAAACGTTGGAAACCTATTCTGCACAACTCCAAAAGTCCTGAAACTCCACAAAACAACTTTTTGGGATTTATAAGAATTTCTGAGCGAAAGAAATAGGCCAAGGGGCCCACACCCTGTCCAGGAGACAGGGGGAGCCCCCCCCCCCCCTATAGGGCGCGCCCCCTATCTCTTGGGCCCCTGGTGGGCCTCCGGCATCCATCTTCTGCTATATCATCACTTTTACCCTGGAAAAAATCATGGGCAAGCTTACGGGATGAAACTCCACCGCCACGAGGTGGAACCTTGGCGGAACCAATCTAGGGCTCTGGCAGAGCTGTTCTGCCGGGGACACTTCCCTCCGGGAGGGGGAAATCATCACCAACGTCATCACCAATGATCCTCTCATCGGGAGGGGGTTAATCTCCATCAACATCTTCACCAGCACCATCTCCTCTCAAACCCTAGTTCATCTCTTGTATCCAAAACCACAAATTGGTACCTGTGGGTTGCTAGTAGTGTTGATTACTCCTTGTAGTTGATACTTGTTGGTTTACTTGGTGGAAGATCCTATGTTCAAATCCTTAATGCATATTATTACACCTCCGATTATGAACACGAATATGCTTTGTGAGTAGTTACTTTTGTTTCTGAGGACATGGGTGAAGTCTTGCTATTAGTAGTCATGTGAATTTGGTATTCGTTTGATATTTTGATGAGATGTATGTTGTCTTCTCCTCTAGTGGTGTCATGTGAACGTCGACTACATGAACCTTCACCATTATTGGGCCTAGAGGAGGGCATAGGGAAGTAATAAGTAGATGATGGGTTGCTAGAGTGACAGAAGCTTAAACCCTAGTTTATGCGTTGCTTCGTTAGGGGCTGATTTGGATCCACATGTTTCATGATATGGTTAGGTTTACCTTCATACTTTTGTTGTAGTTGTGGATGCTTGCAATAGGGGTTAATCAGAAGTGGGATGCTTGTCCAAGTAAGGGCAGTACCCAAGCACCGGTCCACCCACATATCAAATTATCAAAGTACCGAATGCGAATCATATGAACGTGATGAAAACTAGCTTGACAATAATTCCAATGTGTCCTGAGGAGCTTCTTTCTCATTATTAGAAATTTTCCAGGCTTATCCTTTGCTAAATAATGGATTGGGCCACCTTGCTGCACCTTATTTACTTTATTTACTTGTTACTCGTTACTATTTATCTTATCATAAAACTATCTGTCAGCTACAATTTCAGTGCTTGCAGAAAACATTACTGAAAACCGCTTATCATTTCCTTCTACTCCTCGTTGGGTTCGACACTCTTACTTATCGAAAGGACTACGATAGATCCCCTACACTTGTGGGTCATCAATGACCCCCACATCCTTTGTCAAAATAAACAACTCCCCGATCAATGCATTTCATTCTTTGGTGCAACACACGGGCACCTTACTACTATAGATTAGTACGACCAAAAATTGAACTAACATTATATATAGTACAATAAATGCTGATGCATGCCACCTAAAATTATATCATTCAAAACTATGTTCAAATACGAATCCAACGATATTGTTTTGTTGACATGCACTAACATTTTGTCAGTTAAATTTTCAGTCAAATTCAATGGGCGACTAATAAACCACGACCGATGTAGTACAAGTGTAGATGGCGGCACTGCACGGGAGTCTCACCTCTCACCCCACTCGTGGCGCGGCAGTAAAGCCGTCATATCACAAAACCCAACCACTCCCAGTAATAAGTGGCCTGGTAAAATAAACGGACAAGCAACCATCACATCCCTCCGTCTTTTTTGCATTTCATCTCTCTGCATTTACTTTCTTCGGTTCATCTCGCACACTCGATCCCTAGCTACTACTCCTAGGGCTAGTTCTTTGGCGGCTTCCCCAGCTTTTCCCACAAGACTAGTCACAATGGAGAGTAACAATAAGACGCCTCACTCATTTATTTGGGCTTCTAAACTACTACTCCGTCCTGGTTTATTCCTCACCATTGTAATTTGTGCTAAATTTTGACCAAAGATTTAACTGATAAAATGTTACTCCCTCCGTCTAGGTGTGTAAGTCATCTTACGAAAACCAAATAATCCCAAAACACTTAGGCGTAGTGCATTAACTTCTACCTCATTTCTTGTTTCTTGACATATCAACCAATAAGAGATAAAGAGTGTGCATGCTTTTAATGACTTGAGATATCAAACACGACATGCAGTGGTTAGTTCATTGCATGCAATACTATTAATTAGCAAATAAACATTAACGTTTCTCATTTTCTCCTCCTCGTTGGTCACGATGCACAGCCTAAGATGACTTACTCACCTAGAAGGATGGAGTAGTGCATGTGACATGCACTAACATTTCATTAGTTAAATTTATGATCAAAATTTGACACAGATTACAATGGGGACCAATAAAACAGGACGGAGGTAGTAGTTATGGGATTACTAATCTAGAAGCCTAAAAGAACTGGCCCCTGGTACTCCTACTAGTAGTAGTACTCAAGTTGGAATTCCAATTGCACGACACAACTTGTTAGGCAAAAAATTCGATACAGGGTGTAGGAAGCGGTTTGGGAATTTGCATGCCTTTCCAACCAGTGAGATACTCCGTACAAAGTACGACAGAGAAATAACCATAGAGAAGGAAGCTAAAAGTAAACAATCAAACAAGCATTTTTGCATTTGTTTTGCATTGAATCGTTTCACAAGCTTGACTAATATATAGTAAAGTTTGTGCTATATGCACGTACTTGCAAAATGCATACGAATACACAAGGTTTCCAAACTTTCCCTTTTACATAATTAAGGACGCTAAAAATTCCTGAAACGTTCGGGATTTATCATTTGCGTCCCAAAAGTAATGAGATCGCCTTACGAAGCAAAAATTATACTCCTCCTAAAAGCCACGGCGCTCGCAGGAACGCTTGCAGCACGCCACGAGTGCCCTGGTGTACGGTCGTTTCCCAGCGCGCCGACACAACGCCTCTTCCTCATCCTCACAACTCACGAGGTGCTGATTGGTGGCTTGCCGGCTGGCGAGCGCGATCTCACCGATGTGGTGATCCGGCGCCAACAGGTACTCCTCCTCGCTGAAGCGTTCACCCGGTCCACGTACCGCCAATCGTAGATGAGGCGCTTGGGCCCGACTGCACTCAGGGTGTTGGAACGGGCGTCCTCCACCACCCTCACGGCCCTCGCATGAGCCTTATTCCAAAGATCCAATTGCCTGACTCTCTTAGACGCGACATAGGCCTCCCAGGCAGCTTGTTCCGCGGTGTGCTTCTCTTCCTCGGCCTTCTTCTTCGCCTCTATTTTGGCACGCTCTGCTGGAGGCAAAGCCTCCCACAAGGCGACATCAATTTCTTTCTAAAGCTCCTCAAGGCTGGGGGGGCTCGGCGGGCGGCACGGCATTCTCCTTGTAGCGGGGAGCCGACATGTCCTTCGACGCACGTGCTGGCGAGATTGGGAATGCCGACGCGTCCACCTCGACGCGTCGCGGCGAGGAGCGGAACGCCGACGCGTCCTCCTCGACTAGTGGCGGCGAGGAACGGAATGGTGACGCGTCGTGTCGTGGCGAGGAGCGGAACACCGACGCGTCCTCCTCGACTAGTGGCGGCGAGGAACGGAACGACGACGCATCGCATAGCGGCTAGGAGTGGAACACCGACGCGTCCTCCTCGACTAGTGGCGGCGAGGAACGGAACAACGATGCGTAACCATCTGTGCGGTGCAGTGAGGGGCTCCTAGGGCTTGGGAGGGGCGATGCCATGGTGGTCGACGTGAGAGGGAGGGGGAGGAGATAGCGATGAACATGAACGTGAGGGGGAGGAGATAGCGATGTCGTGGGAGGCGCAGTATTTATAGTGAGCAATGGCACACCTACGTAAGATATGGACTGAGCTACACTGACTTAACTGCAGGTCCAGTTGCGTCACTAACATGTGGGCCAGTCCCCTGTTGGGCCCATATGTCAGTGACCCAATGCACCTGAAGTTAAGTAAAGGCTACGTGGGCATATTTGTTGGAGTAAATTACAGGGGAGCGAAGGGGTGGAAATATTGCTGGTCACAACGGATTGGACGAGCGTGGGGGGAGGAGAGTCATGCATGCAGATTTTTTCACACGGGGTGGAGTGGTGGGACCACCGGAGGGAGAAGGAGAGTTTGGCAGGCATATTGCTTCCACACATGGAGAGGAAAAGATTTGGAGACGAATGGGCTTCCTGCAGGTATGGGGAACAATGCATAATAAGTCATCTTGCATGCCGGGCTAGGTATAGTCTCAAGTCATTAAAAACATACACGCCCCAGACATGTTCATATTTTAAGGTGCACTAAATTATTGCATGCGATGATTAAGGCTGGCCATAATGGTGGTATCTTAGCTGGTATCATGCACACGGGAATAGCAAACATGCTGATGTGGCAAAGAATTAAAGAAGAGAGGGGGGTTAGAGTAACTAGTGTTCATACATGCATTGGTAAACACATTTTTTTGTGAAGAACGACAGCATTAGTTGAGCACTTTTGCAGACTTCAAAAACTATTCCACCGCCTCTACTATCTTGCTAAGAGTAGGTGAAAATTTTGAATCGAGCCCTTTAAACTAGAAGGGAGGTAGTGGTACTCTAATAGCTAACCTTGTTGTGATGACAAGATAGGGCATGGCACGCACCTGGACGGAGGAACTAGTCTGCATTGTGCATTTAAGTTTTGTCTGAAGTCAATGTACCTCTACTTTCACCAGACTTATAGAAAAATGTACTCCCTCCGTCTAGGTGTGTAAGTCATCTTACGAAAACCAAATAATCCCAAAACACGTAGGCACAGTGCATTAACTTCTACATCGTTTCTTGTTTCTTGACATATCAACCAATAAGAGATGAGGGTGTGCATGCTTTTAATGACCTGAGACTATCAAACATGACATGCAGTGGTTAGTTCATTGCATGCAATACTATTAATTAGCAAATAAACATTAATGTCTCTCATTTCCCCCTCCTCCTTGGTCACGGTGCACAGCCTAAGATGACTTACTCACCTAGACGGAGGGAGTATCAACATTCACAATGTCAAATCAATATGTTTACACTCATTATAAAACGTAGTTCTTATACTCATTATAATCAGTATTGTAGATAATGATATTTTTAGTATAAATTTGGTCGTGGGATTTCATTGATGCCTGTCAAAGCGTGGAGGAAGCGGAGCTTAGGGCTTGCATTGCCGGTCTCTACATAGGTATTTCTCTTCATAATCCTGTAATTTTAGAGACTGATTGCGCTTTTGTGGTAGCGTCTCTTGCATCGGGGGAGTATGACAGGTCTGCTATGCGTGACCTGAAGATGAAAGCATTGAGCATCTCGAAGTTGATCAACAATCTTGAATTGTCAAAGATTAGCCGTTCGGCCAATAAGGTGGCACACTTAATCGCTAAGTATAGCTTTGACAATAGATTAGACGGTATTCTTGTAAACGTATTACCCTGTGTGGTGAATATTGTATCGAATGAGTGTACTGGTGTGGCTGGTTAATTAATATAAGGTGGTGTTCAAAAAAAAGTATAAATTTGCTCAAACACTTTGCAAACGGTTGACGTGAGTAAAAAGGACCAGACGGAGTATCATGCATGTGGAGTAGGCAAAAAAATTCTCATTTATAGCCGGTCGAAGTCTCAAAGGGCGCTACCGCGCGAGGGAGGCGAAGGTCGTGGGAGGCGCGATGGTTGACAGAATTAAGTGAAGTTACATCCACGCGTCGGCATGGCGTGCGAACGGGCAGAAGCTATACCGTCAGGCCTACGATATGGGTCTAGTAGACATGACATCTAGTGGGTCCTGCATAGTTCTTGAGAACTCTTTGGGGGCTTGCAGCCGTTTATCCACTGGGCAAGCCAGCAACTCCACGCCGTTCGCACACCCTACTCGTCCCCGTCTTCTACCTCACAACAGTTTGCTCCCAGTCGTCCCGTCCTTTCACATTACTTCACTCCTAGTTTTTGCGGGGTACAACAGTTCAACTTCTCCTAACCCTCCTCCAAAATCCATGGCCTCCCAAATCTCCATGGTCCCCGCTGAGTACCAGGTAGAGCCATCACCGGTGATCAATTCATCGGCATCTACACAGGTGGATCCGCGACGGTGAAAGCATGGCTTGCTCGCTTCCTATGCATGTTCAATAGTTGAACGGATGAGTGGGTCGTTGGGCTAGATGTTGAGTACACCATAGTCCTGGGACGAGAGAAGGATCTAAAGGACGAAGAGAGGAAGAAGCCCGCCGTGATCCAGGTTTGCGTACATAACGTTTGCTTGGTCTACCACATATGCATGCCGACGTTGAGTGCCAGGATTTTAAGAACTTCCTCAAGGACAAAAGAGTGAAATTCGTTAGTGTAGCCTTTAAGAACGACAGGGATGTCCTGCGTCGGATAGGTCTAGTTATAGGCCAGCCCTTCGATCTCCAGAAGGCAAGCCTAGTGTCCTCCTCTCAACCTTCAATGTTGACCCTGGCAGCAGCCATGATTGATCCTTCGTACGCTAAACTAAAGAAACCTCATCACGAGTTTCATCTGCATGGGAGTCGAAGACATTAGATGAAGATCACATCCTGTACGCAGAAATGGATGCCTACCTTTGTTTAAGTATCTACATGGGTTGGATGAAGAAGCAGAGCCCAGTGTCCGGTTCAAGCAAAGAAGAATTGGCGAAGAGGAAGAGGAAGAGGGACGAGGATGAAGTCGAGGACGTGGACTCGGACTCCGAGTAGGTGGCAGTGCTGTCGCTCATGCTGGTTCTACTACAGTGTCAACCGGACTAGTTGCTTAGTTTATTTTCAAGGGTGTGTTGTGCTGAGGCCCCAGAAGAACTATGTTTATGTTCTTTCTCGTTATTTGAACTCTTTAGTACGTACAGTAGTACTAGTACTATGTCTTACTAATTTGGGTCAGTCAGTTTGTGAAAGAAGTTCGACGGAGCGAAGGAAGAAGATGGCAGAAGAGGTGGAAGAAGCCCTTCTAGCCATCCATGTTGCATCAAACGGCTCACATGAGTCGACTGACCCAAATTGTTCCGTCATATTGTAGGATCCACGTGGCATTCAAGGTCTCGAAGGTAGATTCCGTGTCCACACCCGGTTTGCGGGATCGACGCGCGTGCGATCGGCTTCCACCATGACAGCCACCATGTGCGCCTCCTCCGCGCGGGCGGAGACGACAATGACACGCTAGTTCCTCCTCGCCGGTGTGCTGGAGCACGCGCTTGTCCTCCTCATCATATGTTGCGTGCATAGAAGTGTCTCCACCAGCTGCTCGCGTGCTTGGAAGCGCGGTGGCATGACGAGGAGGGACTGCAGACGACGTGAGCAAGCGAGCCTTCGGCTTCATGGCGCAGGGATGGCGGTGACACTACGGTGATGGGCGAGAAATTGTTGGCCGGAGCAGGTGGGCGCCGGCATGCACAACGGCGGCGGCGGCATATTGATGAGTGCGCGTGTGGGAGCTTAATTTAGTTTTATATAAGGTTGGTCAAACTTAAAAGAAAATCGTACTAGTACACGTAAACATTAGACTTAGGCAGCGCTTTTATTAGTTTTTTTTTGAAGTTAGTACCACAGCCACGATACAGAATCTTGTGCAAGCGCGTGAACCGCAGCCGCGCGGTCGATCGAACGGTGAGTCACCGTGTCGCGCTCGAAGGACATCCTCGAATATTACTCAACTTTTTTTTCCTAGGAAAGTTCTTGACGCTGCAATATTTCCATATATTTGAATTTAGCTCCAGTTCGTGTTTATTTGGATTTGGATGTTTTAGGTGCGCCCTAGTTTTTTTTAATACTTATTTTGTGTGTGTGACTGAGAGAGAACATGTGTATGTGTCCATATGTGTGTTGTGGTGGAAGGGCAATGTGGAGACGGTGTGCGTGTGATACAGACATAGAGAGGTGTGAATGTGCAAATGATCATGCATGAGTGAGACATAGACAGATGCCGATACGTTGTGTATACATGAGAGAACGGTCTTCTAATTTACTTGTGTGTGTGTGTGTGTGTGAGAGAGAGAGAGAGGAGCATCCGTAACACAACAACCATCTCTCTCGATTCGTCCTTCCCTCGCACGATCGCATGCAACACATGCATCAATGCGCACATTTTGACACCCTCACCCGGCCCCTGCCCACCTCAAGGCCCGCACAATCTCTTCGTGAATACCCATTTCTCTCCTTAGGTTTGATTTCTCTCAATATCTGACACACACCAACACATAGACACACACACACACACGTAGCACCACACACACACACACACACACTCCCCCGAGCACACAATTCATCCCCATCCAAGGTTATACGGTGACCACTCTCGCTTGTGCTTCTTTGCACCCCAACATGCACAACACCTCAATCTTCAAAGAGGGCATCGAGCAGATCGAAGACGGTGACCACACTGTGCTAGAGAATGTGGGGTCGTTTGGAAGCAGGGTGATGTGATGACGGCTCACTAACTCCTCCCCCACCCCCTCTCTCTCTCTCTCTTGCACAAAATTACCAATCCCTCTCTCCCCCGCACAAAATTGTCAATCCCTCAACCCACGAGATCCTTCCCCTCTCGTCCATGTTTTTCCAGCTCTCTCATCAAACATGTTGTCTCTTCTCCTTCCACGTATACAGAATCTGGATGCACACGCATCTCACATATATTACATGTCTCCATCTTTCTCACAAACGTAACTTCTTCCTCTCTCTTTCTCTCTCTCTATCTCTCTCTCTCTCTCTCGTTAGGTTTGTCTCCTACTCTCTCGTCCACATGCATACAATCTTTACCACCCTATCTGCTCCATCTTCAAAAGCTCTCTCTGCATGTTTCATTCACACATTGGGATATGTCAAAATGTTGCTTCTATAATGGCTGATGTAGAGTTATGGTTGTTTTTGTTGCATCCTACAAAGTAATAACTATGAAATGCATTTAGATTCTCATTTGACTGGGATTATGTGAGTTTGAGCATGTTGTGAAGTAATATAGACCTTGTATAATCTTGGGATTCGACAATGATTGTAACTATTGAATTGTATAGACCATTACATTCGAAGTCAATAGCCTAATATATTTATTTCACAATTTCAACAAATGATTAGTTCACTACAAACTAAGAAAACAAATGTGTACTCCCTCCATTTTTATTTAAGTCCGCGTATTAGCATTGGTCAAAGTCCATTTTTGTAAACTCTCAAAAAGCTTATAACAAAAAATATTAACATATACAATAACAAAGAAATACCATTAGATTCATCATTGAATGTACTTTCACATCATACATATTTGTTATGGTAAATGTTTATATTTTTCTATAAACTTGGTCAAACTTTAGGAAGTTTGACTTCGGTCAAACCTAATATGCAGAGTTTACTACTACTACTCGCTAGTTGCTTAGCCGAATCACTCAACACGCCACACGGGGAGTCCAGTGTCACAAAATTTTGAGGTCGGCGGGAAAATCTCCCGCGGCCCTGATTCGAGCAGTGGGGAGTTACCATCATAGCCTTCGGAACAGGCCTACGGATGACGCTTGGTAGGGGGCTGTTTTCGTAACTTCAGGTTCACCCTACCCAGGCAACCCCACCCCGGCACCCAGAGTAGTACACCTGAATACTCCCCATTTTCTATCCCCACCGCAAAATAGACTTCTCCACGGCACTGCAGCCTTCGTGCTCCTCCCCTTTACATCGGCGCACTCGTCCACCGCAGCGCATCTGCCTCATCGACGACCTCGTACACCGCACTGGAGCTGGTCCACCGTCGTCGTCATACACGGAGCCTCTTCCCCGGCATCGTCTTCCATGGTCTCAGATGTGCTTCCTGGAAGACGACGCCAAGCGCAGAAGTACCACCGTCATGGACAATGAACTGACTCCCGTTGCCGACCATGACTCACAGAGGCCGCCGCGACCATCGTTCTCCTCCTAGATTGGTAATGTGTGTATTGAATCACTTAGCAGTACATGTGCAGTTCCAATTTTGTTCATACATACCCTTCAAATTTTCTGGGTTCTATTGTTCCCGTAAAAGTAATTGGTTATAGCCTCCATTGTCCAACAGAATATCAGCTTGTAATTATGCATCGCTCCTGTATCGCGCTGTGCTTGGGTAGGTTTTTCATCTGCAACCAGTAGTGTGGCAAATGATGGAAAGGTTTTTAGAACTAGCAATATGCCCATGCGTTGCACGCATCAAGATGCATTTGTATGACTAGTTTATCTTGTGGGAGAAAAGGATGAATGAGGGAAGGCCTTATTTGCAAATCTGGAGAGGGGTATGGGTATCTTTTTGCAAAATTCCCATTTGTTTCCTTCCTATCTGTCAGATATAAATCGGACGGCCTATATTGCAAGAAAAAAAGTATAGAGAAAAAAAAGTAGACAGTAAAGGAAGTGGAGATAAATAATAAATATGAAATATAATATAAATGTAACCGTAGAGAAGAGAGTAGAGATAGCAGAGACGTCGGGAAAGGATCGCGCGCGCGGGGGGAAAAGCTGCCGGGCGTGCGCTAGTTTTGGCGTGCGGCGTGCGGCGCGCTTTATAAAATCCAACGCCCTCCCACCGCTCTGTGCCTTGCCACCGCTCTCTCCCCGCTCTTTTTCGCCTCGCCGCCGCCGCGTCGCCGGGAAACTTGGGGATACCGCGACGTCCGCGCGTGCACCACCGGCTGCTTCTCTGCTGAGATCCGGTTCCGCGGGATGCGCCTCGGCCTCGGCAATTTCGACACCGCCAACGAGACCGCCCGCACGTACGATCCAGCGGCGTGGCGCCTCCAGTGGCCTCATAGAACATTGAACTTCCCCAACGTGCCGACGCGGGAGCGGGCGCAGGAGCTCGCGCCTCTGCCGTGGCTTAGCACCGACGAGGATCGTCGCGACAACAAGAGGCGGGAGCTCCATCTCGGCATTGCCGAGATGGACGAGGAAGCAATGGCGCTGTGGCGCCAACACTTCCCGCAGGACATCATCAAAGAGCGCGAGTTCTACGCGCAAAGGAGGGCGGAGAGGGATAAGAGGAGGCCGGAGCGAGCCGCCTATCGCGAGGACAAGCATAGGCGAAAAGCGGATGCTCAGTTCAACATGAGCCTAGGAGCAACATCGCCTTGGGAATCCGACGATGATTGGTATCTTCACGCCTACTGTTAGACGTCGGAGGAGGACATCACCAAGGAGGAGTCGGACGATGAGGAGTAGTTGAATTATATTTTTTTATCTATCTATGCTGAGAACTATCCTCCACTCTCGAGTATCTACTTCTCGATCTCAACACTGTAAATGCTTTTTTAAAGCGTCGTGCATTGCGATTCTGTTGGAGATGCTCTAACATGGCAGACGAGTGCTTTAATGTTGCCCACAAGATGCGCGAGTATTACTAGTAGTATGTTTTTCTTGCCATGTTGAGATTTTAAGACCACGAGTGCGAACATGCAGAGGAGCAATGAAGACCAAACACGGGATATTAGGGACATCTTCAAGGAGCATGGCAAGTTAAAGAGGAGCTGCACCGAACCTGTAAAACGAGCTTTGGTAAGTAACACCCTTTCAATTACTTTCATTTAGCCTTGTGTTCTTCAATGTGTATATGTTGTAGTTTCTGTTTCTCTTAAGCATGGTGTTCTTCGATGTGTAATAAGAAGAGTCTTAATCGTCCCAATGCTTTTGTTTTCAGCTTGATGTAGGAAGTGGGTGTTCTCACCTTGTAGTCTTTTTTATATTTCTTTTCCTTTTGAATTCACTTCTCCGAGTTCTGTTTATCTGGCTTCTACTAAATGGATCCAGGTTGCTCTGAGTATTGATCTAAAAAAGAAGTAACTTCATGTCAGGATGCAGTTCTTGCGAGGAGGGAAGTATGGTCAACCTCGAGATCATGTTTCCAAAATGAGGCTGGATTACACACAAGGTGCCAGTTCCCTAATGATGCTGGATTAGACACAAGGTGCAAATTACCAGATGATGCTGGATTACACACAAGCCAGGTGGAGTCGTCAGCTGTTTGTGTCCTCGTGGCATTAGTAAAGGCTGGAAGAAAGCGTGCAGCAGCCCTTGAGAATGTAGCTGAGTTCCTGTAGACGAAAAAAGAGCAATCAGATGCTCTCGTCACCCAAGCTAAAGAAGAGATGGAAGAAGCCAGAAATAAGCTAGCAGAGGCAGAGCAGGCTAGGCGTCTCCTGCTATCTAAAACTGTTGTCAATACAAAATTTCCTTCATAATAGCTAGGTTCAAATATTTATCCAGTCAGCATGCCTGTTGTTATGTCTGTGCATCTACTGATGTGGCACAAAATGTTTTTTTCGGGTCATGTAATAACAGCAATTACTTTCCAAACAATAACAGACGAAGCATTGGACATGGTATAGTTCACGCGCAAGCCCGACATTCCAAGTTCAACTTCCACATCAAACTCATGTTCACAGATATCTGCACATTCATACATAATGTCCACAACCATGATTCACTTCAAAGCCAAAAAAAGTGTGAGGAGAGTTATAAATAAAGAAAAACCTCTACTAGTTCCTGCTACCAGTGCGAGCACAACAAGTCAAGACCATGCGTAAATTAATTATATTTTAGTCATTTTTTGTGTTCTAAAATGCCTGCCGGCTCGCGGAAGGACGTGTTGCCGGCACACGTGCGGATTCAATGAAGGCAGGCGGGGCAGTCTTAAGCTGGTTGCACACGGCGAGGAGGCGTGCTCAGCCGGGCCTCCAGCGAGTGCGGCCCCCTTGGCCGGTGCGCCGGTTCAATGCCTGCGCTATGAGAGGTTGTGTCCGTGTCAGAGCAATCACTCCCTCCAGTCCCTTTTTGTTTGGGTATAACAAAATGTCGTTTCCCATTCACATTTTACAAGTAAAATTCGTGGACAAACTTTGACCCAAAGTACGATGGGGACTAGTAAACCATAATGGAGGTAGTAGGTTTTTTAATCAAAGAAGGGTTTCCCCTTCCGATTTTCATTACTGAAAACCAGCATCTAAATCTAAACCATAGTATTTACCCTAGAACTACCAAGTTCAACATCTTGCAACATAAACCCATACAACCATACGCCAAGGAGGTACCTACTACTATGAATTCCATTTTCCCTCCATACCAATCATTCTAAAAACTACTTACTACTTATAACGTGCCATTGAAAATCGGAACTCTTAACCCCGCTAAAAAACGATATTTTAAATGTGGCTAATCGATCTGTGGCAACTGGCGAGCCACCATGCTCCAAGTTGTTCACCTATGGTCCCGACCATCAACTCCTACGGATCAAATTATCACGCAAGCTGACTATTCCTACAAAGGTGCTCCACCACGTACCCGGTACCCGCGAATGCAGCAATCGTGCACCTAGGGTTTTAGGGTTTATTTGTTAACGCCGCCTTTATGTAACACTCATGTGTGTGAGACAGCGAGAGGCCGACTGTGTGTGTGCGCCTCTTCTCTTCGTATATGTACTCCACCGTTTGTCTGGTGTCCAAAAAATTATAATAACTACTAGCAATGTGCCAATGCGTTGCCACACGATCAAAGTAGATTAATACATATTCACCGATTTGATAGAAAAAAATTCTAGTTTTGAAATACGTATATCACTAAAAATATGTTATGTTTCACTCAAAATATATTCCTTTGGCGGTTTTGATGAGATAAGGGAGGAATGTTGTTGGTTTCAAGATTCGAGAAGTGGTATATGTCTAATTTCTACTCTTACTAGCAAGATGCCCGTGCGTTGCACGGAACATCAAGATCTTGTGGGAGAAAAGGATGAACGAGGGAAGGCCTTATGTGCAAATGTGGTGAAGAGTGCGGGTAAATTGCCATATTTTCCTTCCTATCAATCAGATATAAATCGGATGACCTACATTGCAGGATGGCAGGCCCACCATCATCACCAACTCTATTTTTTATCCCTACTCTTATATAAAGCATTGTCGGCGATCATCGTGTGCCTGCCATCCTGCAATATAGGCTGTTCGATCTATATCTGGCGGATAGGAAGGAAACTATGGCAATTTTGCAAAAAGATACCCACACCCCTCTCCACATTTGCAAATAAGGCCTTCCCTCGTTCATCCTTTTCCGCCATAAGATAAACTACTCATACAAATGCATCTTGATGTTCCTTGCAACGCATGGGAATCTTGCTAGTTGTTGCAAAAAGCCCATGTGTGTGAGAGAGAGGGAGAGTGGAGGAGGACGGAGTGCATGTGTGACAAAGACATAAGGAGTGTGTGTGCGATAGGTATCAGCATAAAATGAGGCGATAGTATGTGTGTGTGTGTGTGTGCACGATCGAGAGGGCGTGTCTCAAGAAGGGAAGAAAAAGCTACATAGATACAAGGAGTGGGAGAGAGCCACGTATGCGATGGTGGAAGCACGAGTGTGCGGGTGTATAAACCTATCTAGAGGCTAGCTAGTTGATAAATGTTTGTGAGAGAAACATGAGTCGGGGTGCGAAAGCGAGAGTTTTGTGTGTGTGTGTGAGAGAGAGAGACAGTAGTCGGGAAGGGGAGTGGAAGCAGGAGTTGTGTGTGTGTGTCTGTGAGAGAGAGAGAGGAGAAGGTAGTCGGGGTTGTCTGATTGGTAAACAAATGAATAATGTCAGTCTGGGATGGAGACGAAAAGGAGACCGCAACAAATGTTGTGTCTACAGGAGAGAGAGAGTGAGAGAGAGTAATTTTAGTGGTATGACTCATATGTAGAGATATATAGGGTGTGTGAGAAAATCCCATAGAGAGAAAGACAAAGTGAAAGACGAGTGGAGACTTTGTGTGTGGCGGTGAAAAAGAAAGCTTAGGTACCGAGTGATACCAGAGAACAGTAGAGACGTGAGAGATAATGAAAACCGTGTAATGTATAATGATAGGGAGAGTGTGACACTTCTCAAGGGAGACGTCGAGAGATCATGTTTGCGAGGATAGGAGAAACATGAAGTGAGCGTGCGGGTGAGCTGGAGAAAAGAGAGTGATAGCTACCTGAAGGAGCATGCATGCGAGAGAGATGGGCGTGAAAGGAGTAAACAAAAAAGGGATTCACATATTTGAATTCGAGATGATGATACATGTAATCCATACTCGAACCAAAATTGATCTATCAAACATGCATACGCATATGAATTCATGCACATCTATGTTATTTAATATGTAGATATTACTGATCCATACATTTTAGTAGAACATAATTTGGTTAAAAAAATTCGAATTCAACCATAAGATTTTGAGATCGTTGTATTTGTAAATCATATTATACATATAAAGTAGCAGAATTCTTTGTTGTGCTTTTGAAAGTATATATAAAAAATGATGTATATAGAATGTAATTCCAATTGAAAATGGATCCCGCCCGAGAAAAATAGAATACAAACGGGATTCGAATTAAGTTGGCACGAGCGTAAACGTGCACTCTGCAAAATTTGAACGAAGAAAGGAAAGTCGCAGTAACCGCCCGAAACCAAAATCTGCGAGATGGAAATTACTACTGCCTATCCTTGCCACGCAAAGCCTATATGCTGGATTTCTATAGGTTTCGATAGGGGTAGGTTTGTAATTTAACCTAAATGTGACGTAACCGCCTCTCACCTGGATTCATACACGGTGGGCGCCAAAACACAGTGTGTCCTCGGTCGAAATCGACTCCCTCCCCGATTCATATTCATATACACGGTGGGCGCCAAAAACAAACTCTCGTCGGCAAATATTCGGTGTATGCGAGATTACCGTCCTCTCCCCAACTGACTAATATTGTTGTGATGTAGTAGAAATTTTAAACGGGGGCTAAGTTTGTAAATTTCCTCGCATTTGAGACAAGCGCGCCCTGAATACATGGTTCCCCCCTTCCTCTCTACCTCCCATTTCCCCATTCGTACTCCGTGGGCGCCAAAAAACCCTCTCCACCCCACCCTCCTCCGTCCGCTGCCATCCGCCACCCCATCCACCGACGTCCTCCTCCACCATGCCAGAGCTGATATGCCGACGCCACCGTCCATTACAAGAGATCGGCCTCTCTCATCCACGGCTTCGGACCGGGATCCTTGCATCCCGTCCTCTCGCTTCATCCCCGTCGTCGTCCACCTTGCCGGCGCTGCTCCTACAACCGTCTCATCCACCGCACCCCGCCACCACCGTCTAACCTCCTAGATCTGGTTCCATGCCGCCGACAGCCATCGCTACCGCAGCACCGTCAAATTCTCAGCAGATGCGTACACGGCGCCGCACCAGAGGCGGTACTCTTTCGTATCTGCTCAACTTATTTATCGGAGCAAGAAAATAGATTGCCACTGCTTTACTCTGATTTCTTGTCTTGGTTGTGAAGTTTCCTTTGTCCGGTTTGCACCTTCAGATCCGCCATGGCACGCTCAACACTATACTCCCAATGCTTATGGTTTTCCCCTTTTATATTCCACACTAGTTAAATCAAAGTAGACTAAAATTTTCAGAGCTCGCCGGAGTTCGCCGGTGCGAACGAAGGGGCTCGGGTGGTTGTGGGGCCTCGCTGAACAAAGAAAACTCGACGTGGGTGGGGGTTGGGGTGGGGGTGGGGGTGGGGGTGGCGGAGGAAAACAGGCGGTGGGGGCCGGCGGTCCGACCGGCGGCCCGTGCGGTGTTCTGTATGGGAAGAATCAGAGACGAGGAAGAAGATGGGTTAGGAGACGTAGGATCTTCATCCAACCGCCTGAAATGGTCGAGAGGCAGCTAGGAGTTGCATTCTTAGTGCGCTCTGGTTCATCGTGTGTGGGCACTGCGCAACCAACATTTTATTATCCAAAATCTGCTTGCTCTTCTTTGCCATGTTCCTCTTCCGTTCTTCTTTAATATGTACTCTCTCCGTTCCTAAATACAAGTCTTTGTATAGATTCCACCATGGACTACATATGGAGCAAAATGAGTGAATCTATACTCTAAAATGTATCTGTATACATCTGTATGTGATCCATAGTGGAAATCTCTACCAAGACTTATATTTTGGAACAGAGGGAGTATGATAGTAGTACAGTATGTTCCTTGTACTAAAGATGAGCAGGGACATTTGCAGTGTAGAGGTCTATACGGTCGGTTGTGATGGACACTTTGAGCCTCTTTGATTTGTAGGATCTTGTAAACATAGGAATAGGATTTGTAGTGGCCTGCCCACTTGAATCCTATAAGAATAGCAAGGAAATGCGGGGAGTTGTGTCGCCTTTGAGAGTTACACCGATATTAACAGTACCGCACCTTCACTTGAAGAGAGCTGGTATCCGAAGCCTTTCTAGCCGTACCGACAAACTAGCACATATATTCCAGCAAGTTCCACTTTGTTGATTTTACTCTGATGCTTAAGGTTTTCCCATTATATCTACACTATGATCTGTGTAGTTGCTTTGTGTCGCACTAGCAGCAGTCCACTCTTGAAGCTAAACACTGAATGACTTACAAAATTGGCGCCAAGGCATTGAGTGCCATTTTGGATGCAATGAAACTCATACGCTCCCCACCTGTTGACTCTTGTTCAGAATATGATCCTAATGACTCTTGTTCAAAATTGCCACATATAGAGAGACAACATGGAATTGCATTTCTTTGGGCGCTGTGATTCATCATGTGTGGGCAACCAACATTGTATGCAATGAAGCGGAACCTCAAGAATATGCTTCCTCTTCTGTTCTTTAACATGTTCCTCTCTGTTTATTCTGTATTTAGTACGTACAGTATGTTCCTTGTCAGGAAGGGGCGCAGGGACATCTGCAGTCAATAGCTGATAGAGCTGGCATGTACGTGATCGATAGGCTTTCAATTACTAGCGGCAATACAACACCGTATTTTCAAGCCAGTTCCACTTTCCCAATTTATATATCATGGTTATGGTGTACCCCTGTTATGTACACTATGATCTGCCTAGTTGTTGTGTGCTCTTGTTATCATGGTTTGACAATAAACTCTCTATACAGTATATTATGAACCTGTCATCTGCCAGCTATCCTTACTTCTGGAGCCTATTTTTTTGTGTACTAGTGCTAGATTATATAAATGCATGCACCATATTACATCACGCATGAGCTCTCTCATCAGAATCCAGTGATAGCACACAAGTGTTTACAGGGGTGCCCCTATATTAGAATATCATCTGCATTACAAAGATAATCTCACAACTATTTATGTCTTCATGAATATCATCCTAATGACTATTCTAACCTTGAGGAGTCAAAGGCAGATGGCCTGTCATGCTCACCCATCAAGGTGCCTATTCTAATTTGGCAAGGTTTTATTGATTGCACGTATCTTGCATATTTTGTCTTGCATTTCTTCTACTTTGTTGCACCGCCATCTGCTTAGTTTACTCATCATATAACTCGAGATGCCATGCCCATCCATTATCAATACATATTCCATCTGTCATCATACCATGTTTTTTCACTCAAATGTTGTTTTTGTGCATCAGACATCAAAAAGGAAGAGGGTGATTGCCGAACCCGAAGTAGCACTAGCAAAGTCCTTGAAAAACATGGTGGTGCCGGAGAAATCAGACAGCGCCCCACTTATATTGGTTGTACAACCGATGACACAAAACATAAGACCAACTCCAGCAGACTGTACCCATACTTCACTGACCACACCACTAGCCCCACCACACAGGACCTGTACTCCAGCAAAAGGTATACTGATTTCATTTGCCATAGCACCAGCAGTGCCACAGAAAAATCCCACTCCAGCAAAAAGTACAACAAGTCCACCGGCCGAAGACCTATCCCAACTGCAGAGACGACCAATTCCTGCAGATTGGAACCCCATTCCATTTATTCCCAGTTTAAAAGACAATGCTTTCAATGTTGTTAGGGACTACGTGCATATATTCCCATCATGGGAAGATTATAGTGAAGACAAACACCATTTTCACATCTTCCTGTCCAACTTACGTGTAAGTGCTATTATTCATGGTTATTATTTTCCTGTTTTCTGCCGATCGAACACATCAATGATTTACATTACATTGTTGTAACTAGGCGAGGGTCAATCTGGATAGTCATGATGAGCAAAGCTTGCTTGTGCTTTTCAAGGAAGCATTGCAGCAGTATCGGTGTTACCTGAGGAAATCACACTTTGATGGCAAGTCTATAAACGAATTTCTGGTGAAGTCTCCTATGCTAAATTTAGAAGACATTGAATGGAAAAACCTTGTTATGCACTGGTCTCATTCCCAGGATGAGGTACTGTCTATGAAATCACATGACAATTTGAACTTCTACTTTTCCGCATGTGCCTTACGGATCTTTTTTGCAGGAAATCTGCTCGAAGAAGAATTACGGTTTGAAAAGAACGACAGGATATCGCAAATATGCTGCCCACTACTTTGCTCTTGTTAGTACATGTTGTCCTGTCTCACTGTACTTGCATACATACCTGGTTCATTATGTGACAGCAGTATGCATGATAGCTTGCTTATCAATTGTTCGCTCCAAATTATGTGATCTGTATGAATGGTTACATTAGTGTAGAATATATCCAATGCCAATGAAATTTTTTATCTCTACATTGTTCTTGTAAGTACATGTTGTCCTTTATCAGTGTACTTATATTGATAGGTAGTTGTTCATGTACCATCACTCTACAGCTTATTTTCCTTTGCCCTCCATTTTCTACACATCATATATATATTTACACTTACCATAAGGTTGGTACTGAAGAAGTTTAGCTGTGCATTGCTCTTGGCTGTGCCTTTTGCCTGTATTGCTACACATACATTTATATCTACTTGGTTATGTAGCATCACTCTTCCTCCTATCTTAAATATTCTCCATTTTTTCGTATATTATCACATCTATATATACTCTTAACGAAATGTAGAATAAAGGCAATGATTATGAAGAAGATTCTGTGGTAAACTTCTTGAATTGCCCCCCCCCATCAGCATGGACAAGGGCTTTATAGAGCCTGTCTTCACCAGTAATTTAAGTTTGTCTTTCTCAAGCCTTCAAACTTTGTTGTGTATATTTGGTTAGGCATGAATGCAACAGCTATTTATTTTTGGTGTTTGCATCAAATTGCATGTTTAAAGTTTATTATGTAGTTCATAAACAAAAGTTTGTCCTTCTCAATTTAAGTTTTCAGTTGTACAACCAAGTTCCTTCTTCATACCATGTAAATTAAACTATATAGAGCAAGTGATCTTCTTTTGCACTTCATGTATGCTTCTGTTCTTCATCCGTAATCCAGTGGTGTGGTGAACCTACCCACTACATCACAATGTCATATTCTGCAATGTCTTAACTATGAACAATGTCATATCATTCTAGTATTATTTAAACCGTATCTTTATTTGCCAATCTGAAATGGGATAAATTGACAGCACACTAACCATTGATACTTATGAGTTCTTGATCTATAATCCAGTTGTGTCGTGAAGCTGCCAACTCCTTCACAATGTCATTTCCTGCCATGTCTTGACCTGAACAATACCATATTGTGTTAATGCATTTTTATACTATGTCACTTTATTCGTCAGTAAGAAATGTGATGAATTGTCAGCACTGATACTTTTATGTGCAAATCCTGTCATCTGTCTGCTTGTTTATCTTTCAGAGTGAGGAAGATATAAGTGTTGAACAAGCACACTCTCATCATCTTGCTCAGGTGCTTGCGCTGCGGGTCGCCAGCAGGGCTAACCTTTCTTGAACTCTATTGAAGTGCAGTCGGTTTTGTATATTATTTTGTTGGCGTGTTTATTTGCACTGGTGGCGATCTTTGATGCCCAGTGTATGTAATCTGATGTCTGCTTGTGCTTTATTATCATAGTGGCGAACTTTGATGCCCGGTGGATGTAATATGGCATAATTTCTTTATTGTATTGTCTAGGTTTTTTCTTATTCATGATGCTGTAGTTATTTTACTATATATATATCATGTCTTCACAGTAAAGCGGCAAAACTGTAAAATTACGGTACATAATCGGACCGTCATGCAATCACGATGTATGATCCGCATCATGGGCCCCGTCAAACTGGCCCACTAGTAGATTCGGGCCTTTAATAGGCCGAGTAACCCCCGACCCTCTTTTCACAAGAAAACTCAATGGGCTTTTAGGAGGCTGAGAAGTAGGTTGGGCCTGAAACGTGCCGAACAGCTCACGGGCCGGCAGCAGCCCGAAATGGACCCGACCCATGATTATGTGAATCAAATCACGGGCTTTTAACATCCAAAATTGTCTTGGTCCTTGTTTGGCCCAATCAGATATCGGCTGCGAGAAGGCCGGATGCAAACCGGGTCGTAGTTAGGCCCAACTATATGGCGGGCTTTTAATAGGCTGAAATTAATATTGGGTCGAAATGTTAAACGGGCCCTTAACAGGCTGAAACTAATATCGGGCTGAATTACTAAATGGGCCTTTTGCAAGTGGGCCCAAAAGCATAGCATCCAGTTAACGGGCCGAATCTGATATGGGCCATAATTGAGGCCAAAGCCTCTTAAAGGGTCGGACCTGATCTGGGCCGTGATTTGGCCCAGAACGTGTGAGGCTTTTAATGGGTCGGATCTCATATGGGCCATTATTAGGCCTGGAACGTGGCAGGACATTAATGCACCAGATCAAATATGGGCCGGTATTTAGCCCAAAACATGGCAGCCAGTTAATGGGCCGGCCTACTAGGGTCCTCAAAATCTTGTGGGCCTACAGTTGGGTCGGCCCATTAGTGTCGGCGAAATCTCGTGGGCCTTTAGCTGGGCCGGCCCATTATGATCCGCAAGAATTTTGTGGGCCTTTACATAGGCCGGCCTATTATGGCACACAAAAATCTTGTGGGAATTTACCTGGGCCGGCCCATTATGGCCCGTGAAATCTTGTGGGCCTTTAGGTGGGCCAGCCCATTATGGTCCGCAAAATCTCATGGCCCTTTAGCTGGGTCGGCCCATTATGGTCCGCAAAATCTTATGGGCCTTTAGTTGGGCCGTTCCATTTAAACTTGATGGGCCGTGCCACGTGTCGATGTATCATAGGCGCCTTCTGTCCAATGATTGGATGACATCTGTCCCAACGATGAGCCGACACATGTTTCCTCCAGCCAATGATGATTTTACACGTGGAAAATCCCCATTGGTCGGGGTTGTTAACGGCTTATCGGATCCAAAACCCGACCCGATAGCTTAATGTAACGCCCCGAGACCGACGCTCCAGAAGACTTCCAGCTACTCCGAGTTTCGTTGTGTGATTTTGTTTTGTTCGTGCATTCATCTCTGCATCATTTAATTCCCTTCTCAAAGTTTTACATGATGGTTCTACATGATGGTTCTTCAAGGATTTAATTCCCTTCTCAAAGTTTTCATCGAGATTCTTCCTAAAGAGCTCAAGCTTTCTTCATATTGTAATCCGGAGTGCATTCTTTCTATCATATTATTGGAGGTGGTATTATGCCATTCTTGATAATTTGAGTTCATGTTTCATGATTCACATGTTGTTAAGAATGAGTTATTTTTAAATCCATCAACCTCGTTGTTGGAGTTATCTTGTGTCATATTTCACCTAAAAGCCTTCCCTAAGGATTGTTGCTATTTATGGTGCTTATAAATGACCCAAGTTCTTCATTTGTCCTTCCAGTGAAATAAGTTTCTCGTCTCCTTGTTGATATCAATCCAATCATTTGTTTCCATTGGTGGCAGATGTTGGCATTTTCTTCTCCATTCTTCTATTTCAATTATCTATCTTCTATTCTTTTGTTTCGGAGGCATTGTGATGTTGTGCTCTTCAATCATCATCTTGTTTTGTCAGGATCGTGTTCTTTTCATGCTTATCCATTTAACCGGAGTGTCCTGCCTTTTTTCTTTCAAGTTCTTTTTCATCTTATCAAGTCTTGCATCTCTTTTCAACCGGAGTGTTGTCCGATTTTGATCTTCCTTGTTCCTTGTTTATCTCGTTTCAACCAGAGTGATTTCAATTCCTTCTTGTCCATTGTACTCGTCATTCATAGCTTTGCAACCTTCAAGTCCTCGTAATGTTCCTTGTTCCTCTTTTCGAACGGATTGTTTGCAATCTCGTTCATCTCTGTTGTACTCTTTCTTTTAAATTGCTCAACCTCTCAAGGTTCGTGGTTTCACTCGTTTGTCAAAGAAGCAACTTAGTTTTACATCTTCTCTTCCTCTTCCGTTTCTCTCCGGTGCCATCCTAGATCTCGGGACGAGATCCTCTTGTAGTGGTGGAGTGTTGTAACGCCCCGAGACCGACGCTCCAGAAGACTTCCAGCTACTCCGAGTTTCGTTGTGTGATTTTGTTTTGTTCGTGCATTCATCTCTGCATCATTTGCATTGCATCATGCCATCATGTCATTTTTTTTAAAAAAAACTCAACTAAATAAATTGCATAGATCTTTTGATCTATTTAAACCGAGGGAACTCACATGGTGACTTCTCTTTATAACATACCCTTCCGATATTTAGGGAGCTATATTATAAAATATTCCATTGTTGCGGAAATCACCATAACACACTTGCAAATAATTCTCCATGCCTTTGTTATCTCACTTCTTGGTCTCCAACCTTGCCCATAAATTATTTCATCATTTTCCGGAGCTCCACCAAAAATCCGAACATTTTTGGACCTTCCTTTTATCAAGTCCTAGTTCAAACCCATTTGAATTAAATTCAAATGTGTTTGAATTTAAATCTTTCAATCATGCCTCTTTCTCTTTTTCTTGGAACGAGCATATTTTTGCGAGTCCGGGAAAATTATCCCCATGCGCAAATCTTTCCCCTAACCTCTCTTTCTTTTCTTCCCTTTCCTTTCTTTTTCTCTGTTTTAAGGAGATAAGGGATTAGCCAGAGAGAGGGATGCAGCCAGCCCAACAGCCTTGCAGCCCAGCAACCAGGCCGGCCCATTTGCATCATGGCCCAGCCGCGCCCCTCCTAACCCTAGCCCGACCGGTCCAAACATCCCCTGCCCGATCCCATCTCCTCCTCGTCCTCCCTCAGCGCCACACTCGATCCCCATTGCGCGCATGCTCGCATCGCCAGGGAGAGCCCCGCTCCTCCCGATCCACCTCGCGCGATCCCCTCTCCGTTTCCCCTCGCCGCCTCCTCCCTCCACCGGCGCCATCCGTCCCCATCGCCCGAGCGCTCAAGGGGAGCCGCTCCTTGAGCTCGTCGCCACTGCCTCCTCCCTCCGCTGAGCTCCGTCGCCTCTGCGCGCGAGCGCCGTGCTCGACCTCCTCCTCGCCGCCCCTGGAACCGCATCGCCTCGGCCTCGCCGCCGGCAGCAGCTTCTGCTGCTGCATCCTCTCGCCGACGCCGCTCCGTGCACCTCGTGCTCCGTCGCCCGCCTCCCCTGCGACCTGGGCATTCATCCCCGTCTTCCCGGCCTCGTCCGTGCCCCCTAGTTGCCTCTGTCCGCTTCGAGCAGCAGCAGCTCGTCGCTCAGCGCCATGGCCACTCGCGCCTCAAGCTCCTGCGGCAGCCTCACCTTCCTGCGCCACTTTGCCTTGGTCTTTTGACCCCAAGCCACCTCCTCGCATCGCGGTCTTCATCCTCGCTTGGACGCCGAGATCCCCTTCGTTTTGCCAAGACTCGGCAACCAGGGAAGCCCAAGGACGCCTTCGCGGATTTCGCCAAGTACATCTACGGACGCACCGGACGTCTACAAAACGTGTACGACTACGTGGGCTTAAAAGTACCCTTCGGATGCGCCAAGTTCGTCTACACGGTGACGCGTCAAGTACCCCTACCGCGTCTACGGGATCTCCAAGAACGCGTACCTCGACGACCCGCCAAGTACCCCTTCGGATCGTCAAGTTCCTCTCCGAACGTGTACCACGACTTCCACTACGTCGTGTACGACTACTTCCCACGACGACCCGTGAACGTCTACGAGATGTACCACTACCGTCGACCCGTGAACGTCTACTTCCCTCTACGAACTCGATCCGCCCGAAACGCACGCTTCGAAGGTATAACACCGAGACGATGTTCGTGGACCGAATGCATGTTGTATGAGATGCCCGTTTTTGCATCGTGTCCGTTTGTCACTCGTTTCCTTGCCACTATCCCGTGGGAACCCGGTAGACGGGATCACCCCACCATCTTCTGCATGTTTCGCACATCCGCACACTTGCTCTTTTCCACCGGTATCTCAATGAGTTATCAGATCATCGGAATGTTGCCGTGGCACCATTTTCGTTATCGTTGCCGTGGCACCATTTTCGTTATCATTGCCGTGGCACCCCTTTCGTTCCGCCATGGTGACCAAATGCTCCTTAACATGCTTATGTCAACATTTTCATAAAAAAATGCATAAAACTTGCATATGTCATCCGCATCATGATAATAACAATTAAAATGCTTAAAATTGGTGTTGCTTTAAATTGCTAAATGCATATGGGGATTTACCGGATTTGTTGTTTTTATATCCGGCCCCATTTAAATTGTTTAGATGGTATTGTTAGTTTAATTATGCCTCACCTCTTGCCATGTTTAACAACAGTTAATATTGTTGGATAGCATAACCGAGAGAGAACTAAATAATTGATGTGGTGTTTCGTCAATATGCAACTCCGTTGCATATTGAGCTCCACTTAATTTGTAAGATAGTTTGTTGCATTTTGCCATGCCATGCCTCATTAAACCGGACATGCATCATACTTGTTTGTGCATCATGACTTGTTTATGCTTGTGTGTTTACTATGTTGTTTGTTCCTTTCCGGGTTGCTTCTCACGTTAGCTTCGGTTCCGTTCCGGAGTTGTGAGGATTCGTTCGTCTACGGCCGTTTGTCTTCTTCTTGGATTTGTTCTTCTTCCTTGCGGGATTTCAGGCAAGATGATCATACCCTCAAAATCACTACTATCTTTGCTATGCTAGTTTGCTCGCTCTTTTGCTATGCCAATGCTACGATGCCTACCACTTGCTTGTCAGCCACCCAAATTGCCATGTTCAACCTCTAACCCACCATGTCCTAGCAAACCGTTGATTGGCTATGTTACCGCTTTGCTCAGCCCCTCTTATAGCGTTGTTATTTGCAGGTGAAGATCGAAGTTTGTTCCTTGTTGGAACATGGAGATGTTGTTCCTTGTTGGAACATGATTACTTGTTGGGATATCACAATATATCTTACATAATTAATGCATCTATATACTTGGTAAAGGGTGGAAGGCTTGGCCTTATGCCTGGTGTTTCGTTCCACTCTTGCCGCCCTAGTTTCCGTCATATCGGTGTTATGTTCCCGGATTTTGCGTTCCTTACACGGTTGGGCTATTATGGGAACCCCTTGACAGTTCGCCTTAAGTAAAGCTCTTCCAGCAATGCCCAACATTGGTTTTACCATTTGCCACCTAGCCTTTTCTTTTCCCTTGGGAGTCGCACTCCTGAGGGTCATCATTATTTTACCCCCCCCCCCCCGGCCAGTGCTCCTCTGAGTGTTGGTCCGAACTGGGCAGCCTGCGGGGCCACCTCGGGGAAACTTGAGGGTTGGTTTTACTCGTAGCTTGACCTATCTGAGTGTGCCCTGAGAAAGAGATATGTGCAGCTCCTATCGGGATTTGTCGGCACATTCGGGCGGTGTTGCTGGTTTAGTTTTACCCTGTCGAAATGTCTTGTTGTACCGGGATACCGAGTCTGATCGGAGTGTCCCGGGTGGAGGTCTATTCCTTCGTTGACCGTGAGAGCTTGTCATGGGCTAAGTTGGGACACCCCTGCAGGGATTTGAACTTTCGAAAGCCGTGCCCGCGGTTATGGGCAGATGGGAATTTGTTAACGTCCGGTTGTAGAAAACCCGAAGTTGACCTTAATTAAAATACATCAACCGTGTGTGTAACCGTGATGGTCTCTTTCCGGCGGAGTCCGGGAAGTGAACACGGTGTTGGAGTTATGCTTGACGTAGGTTGCTATAGGATCACTTCTTGATCATACTCTTATCGACCGTGCTTTGCCTTCTCTTCTCGCTCTCATTTGCGTATGTTAGCCACCATATATGCTAGTCGCTTGCTGCAGCTCCACCTCATTACTCCATCCTTCCTATAAGCTTAAATAGTCTTGATCTCGCGGGTGCGAGATTGCTGAGTCCCCGTGGCTCATAGATACTTCCAAAACCAGCTTGCAGATGCCGATGAGTCTGTGCAGATGACGCAACCAAGCTCAGGAGGAGCTCGAAGAAGATCTTGCCCTTTGTGTTGTTTCGTTTTAGTTGATCAGTATTGGAGCCCAGTTGGGGTCGATCGGGGACCTTTGTCGCATTTGGGGTTCTTCTTTTATTTTGGTTCCGTAGTCGGACCTTGATTGTATCTGTATGATGTAATGCTTTATTCATGTAATTGTGTGAAGTGGCGATTGTAAGCCAACTATGTATCTCTTTCCCTTATGTATTACATGGGTTGTGTGAAGATTACCTCACTTGCGACATTGCTTTCAATGCGGTTATGCCTCTAAGTCGTGCTTCGACACGTGGGAGATATAGCCGCATCGAGGGCGTTACACTTAACGACGTTCCGTTACGGTGGATGCCACATGTCGGTCACCCTTGACGAAAGCACTTCTGTGACGCACGATTTATCGTCATGGAAGTGGACACTTCCGTGATGATAATTTTGGTAATGTCATGGAACACTTCTACGACATCACATGTATGACTATCTTGATTCTATCATAAAATCGTCATGGATGTACATGCATGACAAAAAACGCGACCTACTGTGACAAACATGTATCATCACGGAAGTGTATTTTTTTGTAGTGGTAATTGTCGGTTTAAGCCGCTGAAGAAGAAGCTGGGACGGCTCAAGCGCCACTGCAACGATATGGGAACACTCACGGCAGCTCTGGTTAAATATGTTGATTCTGATAATACCAAGGACCCCGACTCTAAAGAAGAGAAGCTGGAGAAGGGAAAGAAGAATGTCGGTACAAAAGGACAGCATAACCAGGCGAGCCACGGGAGCAATGGTAAGCATAAAGTGGACAATTCGGATTTTGTGGCTAACACCAATATGCAGGGCAATGCGCAGAATCGCAAGGGTAAACTGCCCCACCGCGGCGGAGGCATGAATCTAGGGCGCCTGTTAAACCAGCCCTGCCCAAAGAACGGGACGAAGGAGGTTCCGGCCGCGCACCTCTGGAAGGATTGTTTCATTATGAGGGGATTCAAAAACCCTGATCTCTTCCGGTATGATCAGGGTCCATCTGGTGGTTCCGGTCCAGGGTTCCACGGGCCGGGTTACGGCGGTGGCGGTTCAAACTCAGGATTTCAGAATAATTCGGGCAACCAGAACAACCAAGGTGGTCACAATCAGCAGAATAATCAGGGGAATCAGCAGCAGTCAGGTTACCAGAGTAACCCGAAGCAGTTAAATGGTGGACAATATCATGTCTTCACTACTAGTCTGTGCAAGCGAGATCAGAAGCTCCATAAGAGGGCAGTAAATTCTATTGAACCGGCAGTGCCCCGTTATCTGTGATGGTCTGAACAGCCCATTGTTTGGAGTCGGGAGGATCATCCGCCCCGGGTTGACAATCCTGGCCATCTAGCTTTAGTGGTTGCACCACAGGTCGGAGGTTATAAGTTCACCAAGGTGCTCATGGACGGAGGGAGCGGTATCAATATTTTGTATTATGAAACCTTCCGGCGTATGGGATTAACAGATAAGAATCTTAAACCGTCAAACACCATTTTTCACGGTGTGGTGCCTGGTAAATCGGCTTACCCGGTCGGTAAGATACCTCTGGAGGTGGTTTTTTGGTGATGATCATGATTCAAGATCAGAGACGGTGACCTTTAGAGTGGTTAAAATTAGAAGTACGTACCATGCCTTGTTTGGACGGTCGGTTTATGCTAAATTCATGGCAAGGCCGTATTATGTCTATCTGCAGCTCAAGATGCCGGGTCATAAGGGGACCATCACGGTTCACGGTAACTGCAAGATTGCCCTAAAGTGTGACGAAGGTGATGTGGCTTATGCTGAGTCAGTTTGTGCAACGGAGGAGTTGAAGTTCTATAAGGACAATGTTGATCCAGTAGATATGACTTCTCTGAAGAAGCCCACTACAGAGCATGACCCGGCTTTGAAGTTCAAATCGGCTTATGAGACTAAATTGGTTGATTTTGTTCCTGGCGATTCATCCAAGCAGTTCAGCATCAGCGTCAACTTGGATCCGAAATAGGAAAGCGCGCTCATCAAGTTCATCCGTGAGAACCGGGACATCTTTGCATCGAAACCTTCTGACATGCCAGGTGTACCGAGGGAACTCGCTGAGCACATTCTTAACATCGATCCGAAGTTCAAACCAGTCAAACAGTTTCTTCGCCGCTTTAATGAAGAGCGGCGTAAGGCCATTGGTGAAGAGGTAGCCCGGCTGTTGGCAGCAGGGTTTATTATGGAGGTATTTCACCCTGAGTGGTTGGCTAATCCGGTGATGGTACTTAAGAAAAACGGCACTTGGCGTATGTGCGTGGACTACACAGATTTGAACAAAGCTTGCCCAGCTGATCCGTTTGCCCTCCCTCGTATTGATCAAATCATTGATGCTACGACGGGTTGTGAGCGTTTGAGTTTCTTGGATGCTTATTCTGGTTATCATCATATCAAGATGGCAGTTAAGGACCAGGAGAAGACAGCTTTCATCACTCCCTTTGGAGCCTTCTGTTATGTGTCTATGCCCTTTGGGCTCAAGAGTGCCCAAGCAACTTATCAGCAATGTGTGCAGAATTGTCTTCATACTCAGATTGGGCGCAATGTTCATGCTTATGTGGATGATATTGTGGTAAAATCGCGGAAAAAGGAGACATTGATAGATGACCTCAAGGAGACCTTTCACAATCTTCGGGTTTATAAGATGATGCTCAATCCGAACAAATGTGTCTTCGGTGTTCCGGCAGGCAAGCTCTTAGGTTTTCTGGTATCTAACAAGGGCATTGAGGCTAATCCGGAAAAGGTTAAAGCTATTACGTCTCTCGCTAAACCGATGTGTATCAATGATGTTCAATGTCTGGCCGGTCATATTGCGGCTTTGAGCCGGTTTATCAGCAGGTTGGGAGAGAAGGCGATCCCTCTATATCAGATGTTGAAGAAGATAGACAATTTTGTCTTGAATGATGCTGCTGATGTGGCATTTGAGGACTTAAAGAAGTAGTTGGCTGAACCGCCAGTTCTTGCTGCTCCGGTTGACAAGAAGCCATTGTTGCTATACGTGGCTGCTAATGCCCGAGCTGTCAGTGTCGCTATTATGGTGGAGTGCAAGGAGGCTGGGAAGGAATACCCGGTTCAAAGGCCGGTTTATTATATCAGCGAAGTGTTCATTGAGTCAAAGCAAAGATATCCGCATTGGCAGAAGCTGGTGTATGGGGTTTTCATGGCAAGCCGGAAGCTTAAACAGTACTTTCAAGGCCATCCCATCACAGTGGTTAGTTCCGCTCCTTTGGGGGATATAATCCAGAACAGGGAGGCAACTGGCCGGGTTGCTAAGTGGGCTATTGAGCTTGGACCACACGGTTTGAAATATATGCCTCGAACAACTATCAAGTCCCAGGCCCTTGTGGATTTCATCAATGATTGGACAAAGTTGCAGGCACCGGAAGACAAACCGGAAAGCACATACTGGACTATCCACTTTGACGGGTCCAGACAATTGGAGGGCTCGGGGGCTGGAGTTGCCCTTACTTCCCCTCGAGGTGATAAAATTCGTTATGTTCTCCGCTTAATGTTTCCTTGTACTAACAATGCAGCTGAGTATGAGGCCTTACTCCACGGTCTTCGAGTGGCTAAGGAAATGAATTTAAGCCGGGTACGATGCTTTGGAGACTCCGATCTAGTGGCTCAGCAAGTTTCTGGTACTTGGGATTCCAAGGATCCACTCATGGCGGCTTACCGACGAGAAGTGGATATTGTTGCTGGTTATTTCAAGGGTTATTAGGTTGAGCACATTGATTGGCGCAAGAATGAAGCAGCAGATGCTTTAAGCCGGCTGGGATATCAATGTAAACCGGTGCCACCCAATACCTTTCTGGATATCCTGCATAACCCGTCTGTTAAGTTGCCTATAGAGGAGGACTTAGCTATTCCTGATCCAAAGGACAGTTGGTGGCTGCTTTACATGTAATTCCAGATTGGATGGTTCCATATTTGGCGTATATGAACCGAGGCGAGTTACCAGAAGATGAAGTTCTGGCCAGACAGATAGTCCGGCGATCAAAGTCCATGGTTATTCACAATGGTGAGTTAAATCACTGCAGTGTCTCAGGCGTGTTCCAGCGTTGTGTTTCTCCTGAAGGGGGCCAAGAGATTTTGTGTGAGATCCATGAAGGAGATTGTGGTCACCACGCCGGTTCAAAATCGTTGGTTGCTAAAGCTTTTCTTCATGGTTTCTATTGGTTAATAGCTCATGCTGATGTTGAGGACCTTGTAAAGCGGTGTGACGCTTGTCATAAGTTCTCACGACGAGCTCATGTTCCGGCTCAGGAGCTACGGATGATTCCAATCACTTGGCCATTTGCTACTTGGGGGCTTGATATGGTAGGGCCTTTTAAGCGATCCAAGGATAAGAAGACCCACCTGTTGGTGGCGGTTGACAAGTTTACTAAATGGGTTGAAGCGGAGTCCGTAAGCAAGTGTGACGCAGCCACGACGGTTCAATTCATCAAGAAGGTGATCTTCCGTTTTGGTTCTCCACACAGCATCATCATAGATAATGGCACGAACCTTTCCAAAGGTGAGATGGAGGATTTTTGTCAACGAGAGCACATCCGGCTTGATGTGTCGTCCGTGGCTCACCCCCAGTCTAATGGTCAAGCTGAGAGAGCTAATCAAGAAATCTTGAAGAGTATCAAGCCCCGGCTTATGGTTCCTTTGAAACGGACACCGGGTTGTTTGGTGCAGGAATTACCATCTGTGTTATGGAGCATAAACACCACCCAAAATCGATCTATGGGTTATAAACCTTTTTTCATGGTTTACGGGGCAGAGGCGGTCCTCCCAAGCGATATTCGTCATGACTCACCCCGGGTTGCCAATTATGTTGAAGCGGACAATGAGCAAGCATGTCAAGAAGCACTGGACCTGTTAGATGAAAAGCGGGACATGGCGTTGGCTCATTTGGCGGTTTATCAGCAAGACCTGCGGCGTTATCACAGCCGCCGGGTTAAAACAAGAACCTTTCAAGAAGGCGACTTAGTGCTCCGGCTCATCCAGGATCAGACCGATATGCACAAGTTATCCCCACCTTGGGAAGGGCCCTTTGTGATCAGCCAGAATCTGCACAACAGATCATACTACCTCATCGACGTTCGAGAGCACAAAGACTCATGCAAATCGAAGGAAGAGACCTGTCGGCCATGGAATATAGCTTTCCTTCGACCTTACTACACCTGAGCCATAGGCTCTTCTTATGTACATATTTTGACAATGTATATATTATGATCAATATAATAAACTGGCATCCTTGCTATAAGCAGGGCCTCTGCCGTTTTTCCAATATCTTCTGATTACATGGGGGCTTCAGCTGACAAAGCAGAGTTCTGCCTATTAATCCGGCTATCACGCCACAATACAGCTTGGGAGCTTCACACCCAAGGGGCAAAGAGAGTCTAGTTGCTATGCACAGCTCAAACATAGGCACCCATTGAGCACAGCTCACAAAGTTACTTGGGGGCTCTTTGTGCAAAGCAACAAAGAGTTTGAAAGGACCCTTTTAATTGGCTATCAAGCCACGGCTTGGAAGCCTGGCGTATTCACCTAAAACCCCGGGTTAACCTGCCTTCATCAAGTAAGCCACTCCTATCCATGTAATCCTGGCATAGCCCGCCGAACGTTTGACAAGTCAATCTTATGCAGACCCTGAACTTGTCAAAGTTAAAACTACGATTGGTTAGTTGGAGGCCCATCTTGAAAGGCTTTGCAAAAATGGTTTAACTCAGTGGCCTTGCAGCCCATGAAAAGCCTCGAATTTGGGCCTGGCAGCCCTTGAAAAGCCTCAACTACACGGTTTTATTTGCCTTTGTCAAGATTCTCTTTTTTGAAATTTTATGTTGAACCGGCATCTATTGACCCGACATGGCTATCAATCATCATATTAACCCGGTGTTTGTTAACCTGGCTTGGCTTTCAGCTACAAGTTGTCAGACCACATTCAATTTTAAACTGGTGTTTCTTAACCCGGTCTAGCTTTGACTACATGTCACCAGGATGATCATTTGGTGTTCATCATAACCCGGCATGACTTATTATACACCATCACAGCATGGTGGGAGTTATCAACACTCACGATTTGGGTTTTCACCCTTACTATAATCAAGTTGGTAAGCCAACAATATGATTTAATATCACAGAACAACTTTTTTATACAGACACAAGGATTGCATGAAAATTACCAAGGCATATCAGCAAGCATAGCAATAATCATGGTGGATCAAATAGAGTCATGTAGTGGTGCACGACGGCAGCAGATCCAAGTATTTCAACTAGCCTATTACATGGCGCTTTGACGCCCAAAATAATGATTGTTTGTGGCATAGCACACGGTCTGTGGAAATCAAGCCGGTTGCTGGATTAAGACTCGTCACCAGGTTGACGTGAAGTTGATGGATCTTCTTGTGTCGGTTCAACCTCCTCCTCCCCACCCAGTGGCTGGAAGTCAATGGTTGCCCAATCAATCCGGGTTAAAAGCTTGGATGACAGCTTCATCACTTATAAATTGGACGTATCAACGGCAGGGGCATAGGTGTGCTTACGGATTGGCGGGATAAGATTCTGCACTTCTTTAACAGGTGCATCAACCCATTTGTTGTCTGCATCATAGCTGGACCGATGAACAGACAAGTCAACCTCTTCGGCCAATTGGCTTGCCAGCGGGCCCATCTCCTTTGTCAGGGCTTTGAGGGCTTCATTATCAAATTCTAACCCATCTTCTTGTTGGCCAGGATAGCCCTTTGCGATATCTGCCGGATCAAGATCCGCAATCCAAGCTTTGGCCCGAGTCAGTGTTGTTAAAGTGCCAACCCTTGCAGCGGATTGCTTTAACTCTTCTATCTGGGCAGGGGTCATAGATAATTTGGCCAATGTATCCTTGATCAAGGTTGGTGTCGGTTTATTGTATGAGGCCGCACAGATGACTCGTTGAGCACCGGTATACAGTTGTTCTATCAACGTATATGCTGCTTTCAACTTCATCTGCATATCCGAGCCCAGATGAGCAACACGCCTACCTGCAACAGTTTAAGAATTTGCTGTTCAACCGGCAATTTCAAAGATGTTTAAGAAAGGTTCTTACAAAGAGTACTTACCAAATATTGCAGAAGTCATAGCATTGACTTGATGCTTTAGCCCAGTTAGCTCTTCCACCACCGGTTTAAGAGCTGCTTCGGCATCTTCAGCCCGCTTTAATAGAGCAGCCTTCTCAGTTTCCCAGTCCGCCCACTCGTTTTTGAAACCATTCTTTAATTGCTCCATGGCAGTTAAAGCGCCTTTCAGTTCATCTTTTGCCTTGGAGGTTTCTGCTTGCTGGGACTTGATATTTTCTTGAAGATGGGCAATTTGGGAATCTTTGTTGTCACGCCAGCCTGCAAAAGACAAATCATGAAGATGTTAATATTTTTCTCAAAGTCCCAAGCATATAACAAGTTATACATTTGGCACTTGGGGGCTAATGCGGATTGCTTCTTTTTTGACTGTTATTTAAAGTCCCAAGGCTCAATACAAGTATTAATCTTGGGACTTAGAGGCTAATGTGTAATTGATCAGGAAAATAAAAGGTGAAGGAATTCAACAAGGACAAGTTTTGAACAGAAAGTCTTGGTTCATCTTGAAGAGGTAACTCGGCCCTTGGGGGCTACAGTGGAGTTGATATACAGTATAAAGAAAATTTATAAAGGGTTTGGAATGGAAGTTACCTCATAGCGTTCCTTCATCAAGTTGACTAAACCGGCCTCATAGTCACGGCTTGTATATAGGCGGTTTAGGTATCCAGAGTGAAGTTCTGGAGCGTTAAGATGAGCACAGCTTGACACATCAGTCTTCCATTTTCCTTTCTCCATAGCAGCAGATTCCATTTTGGCACTGTGCTTTGACAAAGCGACAGGGTTGCCAGGAGAAGTGTGGCCAAACCCGGTAATCACAACATCATCAGTTGCTTTATTTGGGCTAGCCGGTTTATCCGAGGCTTTGTCTGGGCTTGGCGGATCAGCGGCTGGACTTGGAGGATTGGCAATTGGGCTTGGTGGATCGACATGAGGACTAGCCGGGTTAACTTCTGGCGGATCAACGTAAGTGTCCTGACCTTGTGGTACAGGATCATCCATAGCAATATCAGCATCTCCACCAGCACCTTCTGAGGTCCTCTCCAGTTCAAACTCCTCAGTGGGAGCATTTGTTTTTGCCTTCTTGCTGAGTCGGGCTTTGGTGCTACAAAATAGCAAACAGAGGTTAATATGGTACACCGGCGCAAGAAGGCAAAGCTAAAAATAATTATACTTACCCAGGGACGGTCTTGAGGGGAGGCATTTGTGTGGTTGATGAGTCGCCAGAGGATGAATTGGATGCTACCTGATATTTCAAGTCAGACGGATTAAGTGGGTATCGGAAGCAACTCGCCAAGGGATAAGATTTATTAGAAGAACAACAGACCTCTGGACGACGCTTTCGGATTGGGGTGTCTGGTAAACCTGAGGAAGTGATTTACTCGCCACTGTGCCGGGTTGTGCGACGAGCTTCATGTTGATGTGTCTTCAAAGAAAAGTGTGGATCCAAATGAGCAAGAGGATGTGAGCGTTTTACTTTCTGGACGTGGTCTAGTACAAGATATCCTGACTAAACGTGGTCTTCGCCTGCCAAAGGCGCTAGTGGTGACGTCGTGTTGGGCTCCACTGTGACCTCCATCCTGCCGTCCTGCTGGTATTGGTCTTGTTGCACCAATATGGAAACATTTGCCTAATGCCTCGGTACTCCGCGCCTGTGCTTGCCCCCTTAGCACCAAAGGGGAAACGAGGACACTGCACGGGCTGGTGCCCGCCTGGCCTTGGTCATCATGTCTTGCGTCACGGGGACCTTGCGAGGTACCCCTTTCCTTGACCTCTCCGCCTCCCTCGCGAGCCTGCCTGGCGAGGCCACTCCTGAGGAGGCCTTGTGTCGTTCACCCCGTGATGGTCTTGAGTGTTGGTTGATGAAGACGGGCCGTACTGGGCCAGTGGTGGAGCCATGCCGCAGGCCGCAAGCAAGCAAGTCTGGGGACCCCCTTTCCCAGAACGCCGACAGTAGCCCTCGGGCCCAAGGCATGCTCGGACTTGGCTTAGCGGCGAAGCCAAAGGGCAAGTGCGGAGTGCCGCGGGCCCCAATAGCCTGCGGTCTTGGTCGACGCATGGTGACTGATTGGACGTGGGCATCTCCGCTCCCCCATGCTGCCTCGGAAACTGCCCGACTTGACGAGTCCCTACTGCATGCAAAAAGGTCATCATTACCTGTGATCGTGGAGGTCGACGGTTGGCCTCCTTTGGGCTATAAATGAGGAGGGGCGAAAGCCCCCATTGCCCATCTCTTCCCATTCCGCTCGCTTCTCCTCCCTCGCTCCTGTTGCTTGCAGCGCCCCCCCCCCCCCATGGCACATGCGAAGAGATTTTCGGCCGCGGAGAAAGGGAAGGCTCGCCAGGAAGGGCCTGCCTCTCCTCTGCCCAAGCGCGGATGCGGTGGCCCCGCAAGCACTCTGTGACCCCCGCCGTGGGTCTCCGCGGCCGCGGCTGTGGTCTTTCATGTGGTGGGAGCCTCCATGTCGAGGCAACCCAGTTGGTAAAGGAAGGCGTGCTGTGGCCGCGCGGCCTCCTCGGCCGCGCTTCCACTCGGCGGAGGTGCTGCCGGAATTTGTTATGTGGTTGGATAACTCGGCCGGCAACTGGCTTCAGCTCCCGCGCTCCTTCGTTGGCAAGTTGTTGGCCCTGGTGGGCTCTAGCTGCAGGCGGACGACTACTGCAGAATGGCCTCCTGGGTCGCGTTGGAGGTCTCTCTCGCCGGCAACGTAGCCCTGGACCGAGGCTGGCAGACGTTTTCCCGCGCGCGCGGCCTGGGCAGGCTATGCACCCTCCACTTCAAGTACGATGGCGACGCGACCCTCTACATGAGGGTGTTTGGGGAAGATGGTCGCCGCGTTGGGTGCTGCCATGAAGACAACAAAGGTGACGAGGTGCCTGGTCTTGGCGAACCCTCCCCCGGCGGCGACCGCGGCTTGTCAAGCTTCGACGGCTCCTCCTCCGGAGACACCTCCTCCAACGGCGGCTACGACCAACCACCATGCTGCCATGTCCGCCTTGAGGGCGGCAGCGGGGCATCCCGTTGATGCGCTTTGGTGAAACGCGAGGTGGGGTCTGGCTGAGCTCAGGAGGTCACCGGAAAGACCTCCTCGCGAACTGCTGCAGGGCGCGTGTGTCGGCGTTCTGGGAACGGGGGTCCCTAGACTTGCCTGCCTGCGGCCTGCAGCGTGGCTCAACAAGTGGCCCAGTACAGCCCGTCTTCATCAACCAACACTCAAGACCCTCACGAGGGGCCAAGCCTCGTGGGGTAGATGATGCAAGGCCTCCTCAGGAGCGACCTCACCAGGCAGGCTCACAAGGAGGCGGAGAGATCAAGGCAAGGGTACCTCGCGAGGTGCCCATGACGCAAGCCATGATGACCAAGGCCAGGCGGGCGCCAGGCGGGCGCCAGCCCGCGCAGTGTCCTCGTTTCCTCTTTGGTGTAAAGGGGGCAAGCGCAGGCGTGGAGTACCGAGGCAATGATACCAAGACCAGCAGAGCGGCAGGGCGAAGGTGACCGTGGAGCCCAAGACGGCGTCACCACCAGCGCCTTTGGCAGGCGAAGACCACCTTTACTTAGGATAGCTTGTACTAGTTGTCCCCTTTCAACATGGTCGTTGTTGGATCCCTTCCCACTCAATATTTGGGAAGAGGACCAAGGCCTCTATAAATAGGGCTAGCCACCACCATAGAGAGGACTGATCGATTCCTCATCAAGCACACCGCCAAACACAAGAACACATCTCCTCGCGAGGATGTTCTTCCCTTGTACTGTTCATCATCATCCCAAGAGGCAATCCACCACACCACACACAGGATTAGGGTATTACACCACAACGGTGGCCCGAACCTGTATAAATCTTGTGTCTCTTGCGTTGTCCATCGATCTAGCTTAGAGATTGCAGCAAGGTTCAGGGTGTGTTTCGATAGGGAGAGATCTTCATGCGCACCCGAGTGTTCGAACCTTAAGGGTTTGGCCGAAACCCGATATCCGACATTTGGCGCGACAGGTAGGGGTGTGCCGGAGCTCTTCCTTTTGTCGACCCACTCTCCATCAACACCGCGCTTTGCCCTCATGGTGGGCATCGCACCTCTGGCTCCGATGGTCAGCGCCAGCACCAAGACCAGGGACTCCGAGCCTTGAACCCCGCCTTGCGGCAGGTGCAGTGGCCGCACAAGTTCAAGCCAGAGATGCCGCCGCGCTACGACATCGCGGCGGACCCGCTGGCTTCCCTGCTGGCGTACGAGGAGGCCGTCCTCAAGGCCAGAGGCGATGACAAGGTCATGGCCAACTGGCTTCCCATGGCCCTCACTGGTGTCCCGCGCGTTTGGTTGCTCAGCCTGCCGGCACCTTCTGTGGCCTCCTGGGAGGAACTGCACGACCTCTTCCTCGCCCACTACACGGCACTGGCACCCTCGGTCGGTGCAGCTCTCCTGGGCGGCTCGCAGGCGCCACCCTCAGACCGCCACACCAAGCCGTTCTTTTGCCAGATCGGTGCCGCCCTCGCGCAGCAAGGAGCTCCCCCAGGTTGGGTGGCGCCTAAGGCCGACCTGACCTTCAACTCGGAAGACCATCCCATCAACACCGCCTGCTCGAGTGCGCTCCCGATGCTCTGCACGCCCACCATCTGCAAGGTGGCCGTCACCAAGACCCTCATAAACGATGGCGCCGACCTCAATGTGCTCTTGGTGGAGGCCTTTAGCCTCCTCCATGTACCGCTGGAATGACTATGATCCAGCAAGCCCTTCTCGGGCGTCGGAGGCGGTTCCTGCAGGTCCCTGGGCAGATCCACCTTCCTGTGACCTTAGGCACCCGCGAGCACTACCGCACGGAGCTGGTCGACTTCGGCATCGCCCACATCGGCCTTCCGTACAACGCCATCCTCGGATATCCTGCCTTGGCTCAGTTCATGGCAGCAAGCCATCCGGCCTACAACCTCATGAAGATGCCCGAGAGCAGTGTGTCCTCACATTAGTTGGAGACACCAAAGAGGCTCTGCTGGCGCTCAAGCTGGCCCTCAAGGCTGTCGCGGCGGCACAACCCGCCGACGCGGACGCCTCCAAGGCCAAGGAATCTGCACCAACCAAAAAGAATCAGATGTTCACTCAGGACAAGACGGAGAGCAAGCAGGTGCCAGTTGAGGAAGGCGGGTTCTCGAGAGCCACCTTCACCATAGGTGCCAACCTCGACCCCGACCAAGAGGAGGTGCTGGTAAAGTTCTTGCGCACGAACAAAGAGGTGTTCGCGTGGGAACCCAAGCAGCTAGCAGGGGTCCCAAGGGAGGTGATTGAGCATCACCTGAATGTGTGCCCCAATGTGTGCCCCGTGAAGCAGAAAGCAAGGCGAAAGTCCACCAAGAAGCAGGCATTCATCGTCCAAGAAACCCGCAAGCTGGAGGCAGCAGGAGTCATTCGCGAGGTTCACTACCCCAAATGGCTGGCAAACCCCGTCGTCCTGCCGAAAAAGGAAGGAAAGGAGCGCATGTGCATCGACTTCACCAACCTTAACAAGGCCTGCCCTCAGGATTCGTTCCTGCTCCCCCGCATTGACCAGATTGTTGACTCCATAGCTGAGTGCGACATGTTGTGTTTCCTGGATGCGTTTTCGGGTTATCACCAAATCAAGATGACGGTGGAAGACATGGAGAAGACAGCCTTCCTGACCCCGTGTGGGGTGTACTGCTACACCTGCATGCCGTTCTGGTTGCGCAACGTGGGCGCGACCTTCCAGCAGCTGATGCACATTGCCTTGGGCCGGCAACTCGGGAGAAACTCTGAGGCTTACATCGATGACATCATGGCGAAATCTCGGGAGGCAAGGACCTTGATCTAGGACCTGGAGGAGACCTTCGCGAGCCTCCGCCAGGTGGACCTGTGGCTCAACCCGGAGAAGTGTGTATTCGGCGTCCCTTCAGGCAAGTTGCTGGGCTTCCTTGTGTCCCACAGAGGAATCGAGGCTAACCCAGAGAAGGTCAGACATGAGTCCATCGCAAACCCTCAGAGAAATGCAGAAGCTCGCCGGTCGCGTAACTACGTTAGGACGCTTCATCTCCAAGCTGGGGGAGTGCGCCCTGTCGTTCTTCAAGCTGATGAAGAAGAAAGGCCCGTTTGAGTGGACACAAGAGGCCGACCAAGCATTTCAGGACCTCAAGAAATATCTGACCAGCCCTCCGGTGATGGTGGCACCACACCCTCTCGGGTCCCTGGTGCTCTACCTCGCCGCCACTCCCTACTCCGCCGGTGCAGCCCTGGTGGCAGTTCGAGAGGAGCGCCAGGCCAAGGCCGTGTCACGCCCAGCCATGGCCTCGGCCGTGACAACACAAGACCAAGAGGGCCTCGCGAGGACCACGGCCTCGGCAGCTAGAGACCAGCCTCAGCAGGAAGGCGCCCCCAGGGCTGAAGAGGCCGCACCAAGCAACCGAGCGCTGGGGGCTCCATCGTCTCAGGAAGCGCCTCAACCTCCGGAGGACACGGGCTCTGTCAGCACACCTACCCTCATTGAGAATCCGATGTACTTCGTCAGCATGGTGTTGCGGGATGCAAGGGCACGATACCCCATGCCTCAGAAGCTTTTGCTCACGCTATTGGTGGCCTCGCGTATGCTGTGGCACTACTTTCAAGATCACCCCATCAAGGTCGTCTTGACCTACCCATTGGAAAGGGTACTCAGGAGCCCCAACACCGCTGGAAGGGTCGCCGAATGGAATATTGAGCTGCAGGCGTTTCAGTTGGAGTTCAGCACAACCAGGGTTGTCAAGGGAGCCGCGCTTGCTGATTTCATGGCGGAATGGACAGAGGCGCCAGGGACCAAGGTAGGCGAGGATCGGTCCCTCTCCCTAGGAAGTGAAGCACCTGATGGCTAGGTCATGTACTTCGATGGAGCATTCTCGCAACAGGGCGCTGTGGCTGGTGCAGTGCTTATATCCCCCACTCAGGACAAGCTCTACTACGCCATGCAGCTCTGTTTCCAGCAGGGCGAGAAGGTCTCCAACAACATAGTAGAATATGAGGCCTCATAGCAGGCATGAAAGTTGCAGCAGCACTGGGAGTGAAGCGCCTCGCCATCAAGGGCGATTCACAACTCCTCGTCAACTTCTCCAACAAGGTGTACGAGCCGAAGGACAAGCACATGGAAGCGTATCTTGCGGAAGTGTGCAGGATGGAAAAGCAGTTTTGGGGGCTGGAGTTGCCGCATGTGCCCCACGGCACCAACCAAGAGGCTGATGACATTGCCAGGAGCACGTCCAGGCGGCTGCCTCAGGAGCCTGGCGTTTTCGAGGAACGACTCTTCAAGCCATCGGCGACACCATCACTTTCAAGCACAGCGCAGACTCGGGAAGGACTCCCTCAGCCACCTGCCACGGGAGCCCTGGCATGTGGCCCGACCTCTGGAGCACGCCAACTCTTGGCGCTGGAGCCTCAGGAGGGATGCTGGACCACGGGATTCAAGGACTACCTGATGCAAGGGACACTGCCACAGAAAGAGTAGGACGCGGAATGCGTGGCCCGGCAGGCCACGGCCTACTGCATCCAAGATGGTGAGTTATACCGTAAGCGGCCAAATGACGTTTCCCTACGTTGCATCTCCAGGGAACAGGGGAAGGAGCTGCTAGCCGACATACACGGTGGAGATTGCGGACACCACTCATCATCACGGACTCTCGTCGGGAAGGCGTTTCATAGTGGGTTCTATTGGCCTACGACACTCAACGACGCGACCGAGCTGGTGAAGTCCTACGAGGCCTGCCAATTCCACGCCAAGCAGATTCATCAGCCAGCTCAGGGCCTACAGACCATCCCGCTCTCGTGGTCATTCGCGGTCTTGGGACTGGATATCTTGGGCCCGTTCCCTCGAGCGCCTGGGGGCTACCGCTACCTCTACGTCGCCATCGACAAGTTCACCAAGTGGGCGGAGGTGGAAGCCATCCGCACCATCCCATCCGGTTCTGCAGTCAGGTTCATCAAGAGCTGCAAAAAACTCGTTGAGAGACTACCATTTTCTGAACCTTGGTCGCAAGGGCTGCCGGCCATGGCCCGGCGCTTCGTGTCGTGATGCCCGAGGGGAACGGACTGAGAGGGGTGCTCCCGCTGCAAACTCGAACGAGAGAGCCTCGCAAAAATCAGAAGAAAAGGGGCTCGCGAGGGCACCCGTACACGTAGCTCCCTCGCGAGGCTTGCAAGGGAGAGCAAGTCAAGCAAAGAGCTGAAGACAGAAAACAGAGGCAGAAAGCGATTGAACAGGACCGGCAAAGAACATCAGAAGCAACTTCAATCAAAATTCAAACAAGGAAGAGCGAGCAAACTGCAAAAAGCAAATGAAAAGCCGCGTCTAGCACCTAGTCTAGTCTTCAACGTCTTCCCACCAGCGCGGAGCTAAGTGCTACCACTGGGCGTGGGAGGGAGCCCCCGAGGCCCAAGGGCGGTACTACTGAGACTCCGGGGCGTGTGCAACCCCACTCATTATTACGTAAGAGTGTCACGGGCAGCGAGCTTCATAGGCACTGGGCCTTCTTCACAGCCATTGGGCCTTTCTTTGGGTGGCGAGCTTCACAGGCACTGGTCCTTCTTCACAGGCACAGGGCCTTTCTTCAGGGGTAGAACTTCTGGAGGTGCTGGATCTTCCAGGCGTTCGGGATGGGTACCCCATCCTGAGTCTCTAGGCGCGCGACGCCAGGCCTGGAGACATGGACGACCTTGAACAGGCCCTCCCACATGGGTGAAAGCTTATGCAGCCCTTCCCTGGAGAGCACCAGCCTTAGTACGAGGTCACCTACCTCAAGCGTCCTAGGGCGGATGCTGCGACAGAGATACCGCCGCAGCGCCTGCTGGTATCTTGCCGCCCGTAGTGTGGCGTCACGGCGGCATTCCTCTCCCAGCACGAGATCCATCCCCCGCATGGCGTCCTGCTGTGCCTCATCGAACGCCAGGACCCACGCAGAGCGACGCCTGACTTTGTGAGGGAGAACCGCTTCTACTCTGTAGATGAGGAAGAAAGGGGTCTCACCCGTTGGCTTAGTGGCGGTGGTGCGGATGGACCACAGCACGGACTGGAGCTCGTCGTGCCAGCCCCTGCCGCAAGCCTCCGGCTTCTTCTTGAAGGTCCTTGTCTTGAGGCCCCTCAGGACCTCCGCGTTGGCGCACTCGGCCTGGCCATTGCTCCGGGGGTGCACCATCGAAGCGTAGCATATCTGCTTTCCATGGTTACCGCAATATGTCTTGAAGAGATTGCTAGTGAACTGTGAACCGTTGTCGGTGATGATGCGGTTAGGGACCCCAAATCGGCTCACGAGGCCCTTGGTGAACTTTACCGCAGAGCCAGCTGGGATGGTGCGGACGGCTTCCACCTTCGCCCACTTGGTGAACCTGTCGATGGCGACATAGAGGTAGCAGTAGCCCCCAGGCACTCAAGGAAACAGGCCCAAGATATCCAGCCCCCAGACCGCGAACGGCCATGTGAGCGGGATGGTCTGCAGGCGCTGCGCGGCTGATGGATCTGCTTGGCGTGGAATTGGCAAGCCTCGCAGGACTTCACCAGTTCGGTCGCGTCGTTGAGTGCTATTGGCCAATAGAATCCGCTGTGAAATTCCTTGCCGATGAGGGTCCGAGACACGAGTGGTGCCCGCAATCTCCACTGTGTATGTCAGCCAGCAGCTCTTGCCCCTGTTCCCTGGAGATGCAGTGTAAGGAAACGTCATTTGGCCGCTTCCGCTATGACTCACCGTCTTTGATGCAGTAAGCCATGGCATGTCGGGCCACGCCCTCCGCGTCCTCCTCTTTGTCTGGCAGCGTCCCTTGCATCAGGTAGTCCTTGAATTCCTTGGTCCAGCATCCCTCCTTAGGCTCCAGTGCCAGGAGTAGGTGCACTTCCGAGGTTGGGCCACAGGCCGGGGCTCCTGTGGAAGGTGGCTGAGGAAGTTCTTCCCGAGGCTGTGCCGTTCTTGAAAGTGATGGTCCTGCCGACGGGTTGAAGAGTCATTCCTCGAAAATGCCAGGATCCTGTGGCAGCCATTTGGATGCCCTTCTGACGATGTCATCAGCCTCTTGGTTGGTGCCGCAGGGCACATGCTGCAACTCCAGCCCCCAGAATTGCTTCTCCATCCTGCATACTTCCGCAAGATATGCTTCCATGTGCTCGTCCTTCAGCTCATACACCTTGTTGGAGAAGTTGACTAGGAGTTGTGAATCACACTTGATGATGAGGCGCTTCACTCCCAGTGCTGCTGCAGCTTTCAGGCTTGCTACGAGGCCCTCATATTCTGCTATGTTGTTGGAGACCTTCTCGCCCTACTGGAAGCAGAGCTGTACGGTGTAGTAGAGCTTGTCCTGAGTGGGGATATAAGCACTGCACCAGCCCCCGCGCCCTGTCGCAAGAATGCACCATTGAAGTACATGACCCAGCCATCTGGTGCCTCACTTCCTGGAGAGAGAGACCGATCCTCACCAGCCTTGAGCCCTGGCGCTTCCGTCCATTCGGCCACGATATCAGCAAGTGCGGCCCACTTGATGACCCTGGTTGTGCTGAACTCGACGAAACGCCTGCAACTCGATGTTCCATTCGGCGACTCTCCTAGCGGAGTTGGGGCTCCTGAGTACCCTTTCCAATGGGTAGGCCGAGACGACCTTGATGGCGTGACCTTGAAAGTAGTGTCACAGCTTACGCGAGGCTACCAAGAGCGCGAGTAAGAGCTTCTAAGGCATGGGGTACCGTGCCCTTGCATCCCGCAACACGGTGCTGACGAAGTACACCAGATACTTGACGAGGGTGGGTGCGCTGACGTGGCCTATGTCTTCCGGAGGTTGAGGCGCTTCCTGAGACAACAGAGCCCCCAGCGCTTGGTCGCTTGGTGGGGCCTCCTCAGCCTGGGGGGCATCTTCCTGCTGAGCTTGATCCCCTGCTGCCGTTTTCGTGGTCCTCGCAAAGCTTTCCTGTTCTTGTGTTGCCCTGGCTGAGCCCGTGGCTGGTCGGGACGCGGCTTAGCCTAGCGTTCCTCCCGAACCGCCACCAGGGCCGCGTTGGCGGAGTAGGGAGTGGCAGCAAGGTAGAACACCAGGGACTCGAGAGGACGCGGCGCCACCATCACGGGAGGGCTGGTCAGATATTTCTTGAGGTCTTGAAACGCTTGGTCAGCCTCCTGTGTCCACTCAAACGGGCCCTTCTTCTTCATCAGCTTGAAGAACGGCAAGGCGCGCTCCCCCATGATGGTGATGAAGCGTCCTAATGCTATTACGCGACCGGCGAGCTTCTGCATTTCTCTGAGGGTTTGCGGTAGACTCATGTCTTCGATTGCCTTGACCTTCTCCGGGTTGGCCTCGATCCCCCTGTGGGACACGAGGAAGCCCAGCAGCTTGCCAGAAGGGACGCCGAACACGCACTTCTTCGGGTTGAGTCGCAGGTCTACCTGATGAAGGCTTGCAAAGGTCTCCTCCAAGTCCTGGATCAAGGTCCTTGCCTCCCGAGATTTTACCACAATGTCGTCGATGTAAGCCTCGGTGTTTTTCCCGAGCTGCCGGCCCAAGGCAATGTGCATCATCCGTTGGAAGGTCGCACCCGCTTTGCGCAACCCGAACGACATGCAAGTGTAGCAGTACACTCCACATGGGGTCAGGAAGGATTTCTTCTCTACGTCTTCCACGACCATCTTGATCTTGTGATAACCCGAAAATGCATACAGGAAACACAGCGGGTCACACTCGGCGGTGGAGTCGACGATCTGGTCGATGCAGGGAAGCGGGAATGGATCTTGGGGGCAGGCTTGTTGAGGTTGGTGAAATCGACACACATGCGCTCCTTTCCCCCTTTTTTGGCACGACAACGGGGTTCGCTAGCCATTCGGGGTAGCGAACCTCGCAAATAACTCCTGCTGCCTCCAGCTTGCAAGTTTCTTAGACAATGAAGGCCTGCTTCTCAGTGGACTGTCGCCTCGCCTTCTGCTTCACAGGGCGTACATTGGGGCACACATTTAGGTGATGCTCAATCACTTCCCTTGGGACCGCCGCTAACTGCTTGGGTTCCCATGCGAACACCTCCTTGTTTGAGCGCAAGAACCTCACCAACGCTTCCTCTTGGTCGGGCTCGAGGCCGGCACCTATGGTGAAGGTAGCTCCCGAGGACCTTTCTTCCTCAACAAGCACCTGCTTCTTTTTGGTCGGTGCAGCCTCCTTCTCCTTGGAGGTGCCTACACCAGCGGGATGCGCTGCCGTGGCGGCCTTGAGGGCCATCTTGAGCGCTAGCAGAGCCTCCTTGGCATCTCCAGCTATGGTGAGGACGCCGCTGCTCCCGGGCACCTTCATGAGGTTGTAGGCCAGATGGGTTGCTGCCATGAACTGAGCCAAGGCAGGGTATCCAAGGATGGCGTTGTACGGGAGGCTGATGTGGGCAATGTCGAAGTCTACCAGCTCCGTGCGGTAGTTGTCGTGGGTTGCAAAGGTCACAAGAAGGCGGATCTGCCCCAGGGAACTAGAGGAACCGCCTCCAATGCCCGAGAAGGGCTTGCTGGGTCGGAGCCGCTCCAGTGGCACATGGAGGAGGCTGAAAGCCTCCACCGAGAGCATGTTGAGGCCGGCACCGCCATCGATGAGGGTTTTCGTGACGGCCACTTGGTAGATGGTGGGCGTGCAGAGCATCGGGAGCGCACCCAAGCAGGCAGTGTTGACGGGGTGATCTTCTGAGTCGAAGGTCAGGTAGGCCTTGGGCACCACCCAACCTGGGGGAGCTCCTTGCCGCGCGAGGGTGGCGCCGCTCTGGCGAAATAATGGATTGATGTGGCGGTCCGAGGGTGGCGCCTGCGAGCCACCCAGGAGAGCTGCGATGACCGGGGGCGCCGGCGCCGCGTAGTGGGCGAGGAAGAGGTCGTGAAGTTCCTCCTAGGAGGCCACAAAAGACACCGGCAGGTTGAGCAGCCAAGCGCATGGGGCGCCAGTGAGGGCCATGGGAAGCAAGTTGGCCATGACCTTGTCATCGCCCCCGGCCTTGAGGATGGCTTCCTCGTATGCCAGCAAGAAAACCCGTGGGTCCGCCGCGCCGTCGTAGCGTGGCGGCATCTCTAGCTTGAACTTGTGCGGCCACTGCACCTGCCATAAGGCGGGGGCCAAGGCTCGGAGCCCCCTGGCCCCAGCGCTGGTGCCGGCCGCCGGAGCCAGAAGCGTGATGTCCTCCATGAGGGTGAAGCGTGGTGTTGGTGGAGAGCGGGTCGACGGAAGGAAGAGCTCCGGCGCACCCCTACCTGGCGCACCAAATGTCGGATATCGCGTTCCGGCAAAACTCTTGAGGTTTGAACACTGGGGTGCGCATGAAGATTTCCCCCTACCGAAACACACCCTTAGCCTCGCCGCGATCCCTAAGCTAGCATGATGAACTCACAACACACGAGACACAAGATTTATACAGCTTCGGGCCACCGTTGTGGTGTAATACCCTACTCCTGTGTGGTGGTGGTGGATTGCCTCGTGGGCTGATGATGAATAGTACAAGGGAAGAACAGCCTCGCGAGGAGAGGTGTTCTTGAGCTGGTGTGGTTTGTTCAGGGAGGAATCAATCGGTCCTTTCTACTGTGGTGGCTAGCCCTATTTATAGAGGCCCTGGTCCTCTCCCCAAATATTGAGCGGGAAGGGATCCAACAATGGCCATTTTGAAAGGGGACATCTAGTACAAGATATCCTGACTATAGGTGGTCTTCGCCTGCTAAAGGCGCTAGTGGTGACGTCGTCTCCGGCTTCCGACCCCGTTCGCCTGGGTGATGGAGCAGGATGCCCCGCGGGCCTTGAGGCTTCACATGAGGGGCCGCGGGAACAACAACATGTGGGCTGACGTCGACTTTCCCCGCCCTCACGTAATGTTTCTTCGTTAGGGGTGGAACACTTATGCACGTGCCCATAGCTTGTTGGAGGGGCACGTTCTCCATTTTAAGTTAGTGGAGAGCGGCCTGCTCTCCGTCAAGGTCTTCGGGAGCTCAGGAATTCTCTTAGGGTGCTGCGTGGAGAGCTCCACTGACGATGAAAGCTCCTCCTCGAGCGACAGTGACAAGGAGGATAGTGTCAGCGGCGACGGCGGCAGCGGGCTGGAGGACGACGACTCCGACTCCGGCTGACCGCCAGTGGTCGCACCATCATCTAGTGTCACGCCCAATATGCGATACTATCCTAAAGAGTCTTGAAGGTCCCACCAAGGATAGAACCGCATATTGAAATGCTTTTGCAAGGTGGATATCATTACATCAACATTACATAATAGATGGGGATAAATACAAGAGGCATAGAATGCCACACGAATACAACATCATCATACATAAGAGCATCATCCGACTACGGATGAAACACAAACAGAAACTCAAATGACATCCACCCTGCTAGCCCAGGCTGCCGACCTGGAACCTATCCCTGATCGAAGAAGCAGAAGAAGAACTCAATGCAAGCAAGCATCGCTCTCGCGTCATGATCATCGCATAACCTGTACCTGCAACTGTTGTTGTAGTAATCTGTGAGCCACGAGGACTCAGCAATCCCATTACCATGGGTATCAAGACTAGCAAAGCTTAAAAGGAATGGAAGGGGTAAAGTGGTGAGGCTGCAGCAGCGACTAGGCATATATGGTGGCTAACATACGCAAATAAGAGCGAGAAGAGAGCAAGTGGAACGGTCGTGAAGCTAGCAATGATCAAGAAGTGATCCTCAACTCCTACTTACGTCAAACATAACTCAGAAACCGTGTTCACTTCCCGGACTCCGCCAAGAAGAGACCATCACGGCTACACACGCGGTTGATGCGTTTTAATTCGTATCTGGTGTCAAGTTATCTACAACCGGACATTAACAAATTCCCATCTGCCTATAACCGCAGGCACGGCTTTCGAAAGTTTATACCCTACAGGGGTGTCCCAACTGAGCCCATGATAAGCTCTTGCGATCAACGAAGGATATACCTTCTCCCAGGAAGACCCGATCAGACTCAGAATCCCGGTTTACAAGACATTTCGACAATGGTAAAACAAGACCAGCAAAGCCGCCCGATGCCCCGACAAATCCCGATAGGAGCTGCACATATCTCGTTCTCAGGGCAACACCGGATGAGACTAGCTACGAGTAAAACCAACCCTCAAGTTGCCCCGAGGTGGCCCCGCAGTCAGCTCAGTTTGGACCAACACTTAGAGAAGCACTGGCCCGGGGGGACTAAAATAAAGATGACCCTCGGGTTGGCCGACCCAAGGGAAAGGTATAGGTGGTGGTGAGGCAAATGGTAAAACCAAGGTTGGGCCTTGCTGGAGGAGTTTTATTCAAAGCGAACTGTCAAGGGGGTCCCATAAATCACCCAACCACGTAATGAACGCAAAATCCGGGAACATAACACCGGTATGACGGAAACTAGGGTGGCAAGAGTGGAACAGAACACCAGGCATAAGGCCGAGTCTTCCACCCTTTACCAAGTATATAGATGCATTAATAATATAAGAGATATTGTGATATCCCAACCAAAATCCTGTCCACAATGGAGCAATCTTCAACTTCACCTGCAACTAGCAACGCTATAAGAGGGGCTGAGCAAAAGCGGTAACATAGCCAAGCAATGGTTTGCTAGGAAGGGTGTCAAAGGTTAGAGGTTCATGGCAATTCGGGAGGCTTGAAGAACAAAAGACAGGTAGCGCAACAAAGCGATAGAGCGAAGCAACTAGCATATCAATGATAGTAGTGAGATCCAGGGTAGCGGTCATCTTACCTGAAATCCCGCTAGGAAGAAGAACGAGTCCATGAAGAAGACGAACGGGAGTAGTCGAACGAATCCTCACAATTGCAACATTACCGGAACTAGGAAGCAACACCGGAAAGAAACAAACAACATGGTGAACACACAAGCATAATCATGGCATCATGCACAATCAAGTATGATGCATGTCCGGTTTAATGAGTCATGGCATGGCAACGTGCAACAAACAATACTACAATTTAAGTGGAGCTCAATATGCAACGAGTTGCATATTGACAAAACACCACATTGACATATTTAGTTTAATCTCATTTATGTACCCAACAATATTAAATGTTGTTAAACATGGCAAGAGGTGGAACATAAGTAATCTAACTATTTAGGCAAGTTTAAATGAGGCCGGAACAACAAACAACAATTCCGGAAAATCCCCATATGCATATTTTCGATTCGGTACTGTTCTACACTAAACCATATTTTAAGGTTGTTAAACAGGAAAATAAACTGGACCATGTTAAACTAGGCATTTTTCCACCCCATTTACATATAAAGTTTATTTAAAATAGAGTTACAGTTATTTAGTTATGAAATAAAGCATTTTAGCATGGCATTTGAGCAAATTTAAACAAACAACATTTTAAACATTTTAAACATGGATGAAAGTGGAATATTATTAATCTACACAAAATTCTAATCATTTTACATGTTAATATCATTTTAAACCGATGCATGGTTTATGAGTTATTAAATGTATGATATATGAGGGGTTTTATGCAAAACTGTAAGTCCTGGGCTAATTGCTAAAATCGCAGATCTGAAAAAAAAACTACATGGGCCAAAACTTGCTGGGCCAACAGTGCACAGGAGGGGCCGGAGGGGGCTGCTCACCCATGGGCTTCGGCCTCGTCGATGCAGAGGCTGGAGGAGGCCAGTTCCTGGGCTGCTAGGCGCACAGCTGGACCGAGCGAGAAGGGGAGGCGCGGTCAAGCGAAGTGAAAACAGGCGCGGGTCAACGCAGCAGGGGCGGCGCGCTCGTCCTCCTGCTCGAAGCAGAGGATGCAGGGGGCGACAGCCACGGCCGTACTTGGCGGTTGGGTCGACGAAGCAAGCAGTGGAGGCAGGGCTTGCCTGCGGAGCTTGGCACAACGGCAGTGACCAGATCGAGGCGGAGGGAGTCAGATCCGAAGCGAAGTAGGCGACGCGAACCGCTGGAGGGACGCTGTCCATGGCGGGCTTCCTGAGAGACAAAGAGCGTAGCATGAGGGAGGGAGAGAGAAACGACAGAAAGAGAAGATGGGGGGAAGGCACTGTGGTGCTCATCTTGCTAGCTGCTAGTGGCCGGCGTGAGGGAGACGAGGTGAGGATGAAGCGCTCAGTTGGAGGGTTCGAGCGACGGGAGGAGCGGGCGGTGGTGCGGTTGGATGGATGGATCGATGGAATTAGTTGGGACGGATTGGGGTGATGGGGAAAACAAGGTGGAAGCTCGGGCTGTGGTCATTGGTGGGATGGGGATCCTAATGAAGGAGGGGATCCGCGGCGATGGAACAAGCTCCCGAGGTATAAGGCAGAGTGGGTGGCAGCGGTGGGGAGGATTAGATGGATGGATGGGACAGGGCTAGGGTTTGCACTGATTTAGAATGTAGGTGGTCTTTATATATAGAAAGGAGAGAGTTTTTGATCATGCGATCCAGATTGGATGGCTCTGGGTCAAACAGGTGGCCTAATCAAATAACCGAAAATATTGAGGGAATATTTGAGGTTGATCCGAACCCAACGGTGACGACTGAGCGGTTCGGGTTCGGATGAGTTTCGGACGCGCACATGAGAGGGTCCATGCACTACGCAGAGAGATAAGGCGGACAAAGAAGAGGGAAACGAGAACCCGGTTGGTCTCGAAACGGTTAACGAAAGCAAGGGGGACGCGGCAACTATGAGCGGAAGCAAGTTTGAAAACAATGACGGCAACAGAGTGCCAATGCAATGCGAATGATGCGATGATGAATGCAACAAACAAATAAAACACACAGCAGCAATGAAATAACTAGAAGGCTTTTGAAGCGTCGGTCTCGGGGCGTTACATCTAGCCCCCCTCCTCCCCCGGCAACACGCCTTGCCGCGGGCCTCGTCCTGCTATCCCTGGCGACGGTGGTTGGCGGGCTTCCTTGTCAAGCTCTCCATCACCCAGTCCCCCATGCCCATCACCTTGCGCGTCCTACCGTACCTGGGGAGGAATAGGGCAAGAACGGGGATTACGGGGCACCCATCTTTTTCTCAATTTGTAGGCACTTGCCAAATCTTAACCTTCTAGGAAATGTAATCTACTGAGCCCATGCTTATGTTCTGTAATATCTGTACTTGCTTCAGCTTATCAATGAAAAAGATGAGCTTTTGTCGGGAACTCATGCACGTATGCATTCGTGCAGAGGCAAAATGCCCCTTTAATGAAAATAAATGAGTCTCCCCGGCAAGCTACTTTGCTGGCGCTCCTGTGCCTGCCGGAGAATCACATCTGCCGGGTTATAGGCGCAGGGTCCAACCCCCTGCCAAACTCTTTTTACCCAAGGTTACTGCAGCTACCCCGACCGAAGCAGCGTTCGTGTCGGGGATGGGAGCACCCAACTCTAAACAGAGTGACGAGGTTTTCTAATGCACATGTCACAAGTTACGAACATGAATGGGCAGGGGAGGAACTTTATCTGGCTGAGTTGTTGGTGGAGACGCCACGCCAAGCAGTCTTCTCAATTTCTTGCCTGGGCACGGAGCCTTGGCGGTTTCCCAACACCTGTTAGAATCTAAGGTAGCAAAATGTCATGGGTATATATATAAGCATGGAAACTAGTAGGGAACCGTACATGCTAAAAACTATCTGGATGTGCGCAGGATCTGCGCCTGGCTCTGTACATAGTGTTACATGCCTTGCCGGCAGGGCTAGTACAAAAGGGGGTTGCCAGAGCTCCAGATAGCTGCGCCCTATGGGTAGAACTTGCGAAGATGTTCGATGTTCCAGGAGTTGCTCACCAAAATGTCATCTTTGGCCTCCAGGCGGACTGCACCGGGCCTGGTGACTCATATTACCCGACAGGGGCCTTCCCACTTTGGCGTCAACTTGTTTGAATTCTTGGAAAACTGAATATGCCGAAGAACAAGGTCACCTTCCTCAAGGCTTCAGGTGTGAACCTTGCGGCTATGATAGCGGCGCAAAGCTTGCTGATAGTGAGCGACTCGCACAACAGCTCGAAGACGATCTTCCTCAAGGAGCGTCGCATCATCTTGGCGCAACTGCTCTTGCTCCATCTCATCATAAGCGAGCACTCTAGGTGACCCGTATATGTGTTCCATGGGGATAACTGCTTCTGCCCCATATACCAGGGCAAAGGGTGTCTGGCCAGTGGCTCGATTTGGTGTCGTTCTGATTGACCAAAGAACCACTGGCAATTCATCAATCCAACGCTTTCCACACTTGCGCAACTTGTCGAAAGTTCTTGTTTTGAGGCCTCGCAACACTTCAGCATTTGCCCTTTCTGCTTGGCCATTGCTTCTTGGATGAGCAACAGAAGCAAAGGAAACTTTGCTGCCAAGGTCCTGGATATACTGCATGAAGGTGCGACTCGTGAACTGTGTGCCGTTATCGGTCATGACTCTATTTGCCAAACCGAAATGGCGAACGAGTCCCTTGAAGAACTTGATGGCTGATTGCGCTGTCACCTTTCTAATTGGCTCTACTTCTGGCCACTTTGTGAACTTGTTGATTGGAATGTACAAGTACTCAAAGCCCCCGACAGCATGGGGAAAGGGGCCCAGTATGTCGAGCCCCTAGACAGGAAATGGCCAGGAGGGAGGGATAGTTTGAAGGGTTGAGATGGTTGATGAAGCTTCTTTGAATGAAACTCGCACGCTTCACACTCGGTGACTAGTGTCGTTGCATCCTGGAGGGTAGTGGGCCAGAACAAACCTTTACGGAATGCTTTGCCAGCAAGAGCTCTTGACCCTATGTGGGAGCCACATATGCCTCTGTGTGTCTCTACCAACAGCTCCAGTCTGTCCTCCCGAGGAATACACTTCAATTTCACGCCGTTCGGCCTCCTTGTGTAAAGGACATCATCTACGAATTGGTACATGCTAGACCGACAGGCTACTTTCTCTGCTTCTTCCTGCTCCTCAGGGAGATCCGCTGTTTGGAGGAAACAGACTGTATATTGTGCCCACGCCGGAGCCTGAGGCTCGACGGCAAGGACTAAAGGCATGTCTTCTGTTGCGGGTGCAGCTGTCTCGATGGCAAGAGCTCGGGACTCTACCGGAGGCTACTTCTCCCCGGCAAGCTTGGGGTACCCGGCAACCTCCTTGCCAGCGGCTCCTGGGAGCTCGGCGGGAAAGTATTTGCCAGGGCCTACCTTCCTTCACTTGCTCTTCTCTGCTGACAACTTGACGGATGGCTGAGTTAATTGAAGCACAATGGTACCTGGTTCCATAGGTAGCTTGAGGGCAGCGCGCTTTGCCAAGTCATCGGCAATGCTATTCTCTCCTCGAGGAACATGTTCTGCTTGCAGACCGTCAAAGCGGTCTTCCAGTTTCCTCACTTCGTCCACATAAGCCTCCATCAACGGGCTCTCGTAATCCGTGTTGACTTGCTTAACAACAAGTTGTGAATCTCCTCTGACAATAAGCTTCCTAATTCCAAGTTCTGCCACGATCCTGAGACGAGCAAGCAGCCCCTCGTATCCTGTGGTGTTGTTTGTCGACCTCTCCCTGGGAAAGTGCATCTAGACCACATACTTGAGGCGCTCCCCGATGGGCACGACGAGCAGCATGCTGGCGCCAGCACCTTGTAAGGAGAAGGCCCCATCAAGGTACATAATCCAATAAGTACTTGCCTCTTTGCCGGGAAGGGTGGTCTCTTGAACTTCTTCGTCGGGCGTGGATGTCCATTCCGCTATGAATTCTGCCAAAGCCCTGCTCTGGATCGTCGAAGGACTTTCGAATTTGAGCCCAAAGCTTCATAGCTCCACTGCCCACTCCACAATCATCCTCGTTGCATCTGGGTTGTGCAAGATTCGTTGCAATGGGAGGCGAGTGACAACAGTGATCTCGTGTGCTTGAAATTAGTGGTGTAGATTCCTCGAGGCCATAAGAAGGCCGAAAAGCAACTTCTGCAAGCTAGAATACCTTGACCTAGCCCCCTACAAGAGGGAACTGACAAAGTAGACTGGGTGTTGCACCACCTTTTTCTTCTGCTTTTCTTCACCCATTTGCACAGATTCTATTTTGCCGGCACCGAGCCCTGCCGGAGATTTTGCCTTGCCGGCATTGGACCTTTCCAGCGCCGGTTCCTCATCCGATGGCTTAGCCACCGCTACCATTGTCTCTTCTTCAGCTTCTCTCTCTGCCACTAGCGCAACACTAACCACTTGATTTGTTGCTGCCAAGTACAGCAGTAATGACTCTTGTGGTTTGGGCGTGACTAGTATTGGCATAGAGTAGAGGTACCTCCGCCAGTCCTGCAGCGCTGCCTCTGCCTCCGGAGTCCATTTCATCGGACCCGCGTTTTTCACAATTTTGAAAAAGGGGAGGGCGCGCTCAGTAGACTTAGAGATAAACCTACTGAGGGCGGCAATGCATCCGGCAAGCCTACGGACATCCTTAACTCGTCGGGGCGCCTCAATCTGCTCAATGGCTTTGATCTTGTCGGGGTTCGCTTTGATCCCACGTTGGGACACAAAGAACCCAAGAAGTTTTCCGGACGGGACACCGAACACACACTTCTCTGGGTTGAGCTTGAGGTTGATTTTATGCAAACTCGTAAAGGTTTCTTCCAGGTCCTGCACGAGCGTGGCCTTGTCTTGGTTTTGACCACTATGTTATCCATGTAGGCTTCCATATTTCTATGGAGCTAGGGCTCAACACCGATTTGGACCGCTTGGCCGAACGTCGAACCAGCGCTCTTCAACCCAAAAGACATCCGTACGAAACAGTACGTGCCACATGGGGTCATGAACACGGTCTTTTCCACATCTTCTTTCGTCATGAAGATCTGATGATATCCTAAGTAAGCATCAAGGAATGACAGCAAGTTGCACCCAGCAGTGGAGTCCACTATCTGGTCGATACGTGGCAATGGGAAAGTATCCTTTGGACATGCTTTATTGATATCAGTATAGTCGATACATAGCCTCCACTTCCCATTTGCCTTATGTACAACTACTGGATTGGCCAACCATGTCGGGTGGAGAACCCCCTTGAGCAAACCTATCGCCTCCAACTTCCTGATCTCTTCAACGATAAATTCTTGTCGCTCCAAAGCTTGCTTTTTGACCTTCTGCTTGACGGGCCGTGCATGGGGGCAGATAGCAAGATGGTGCTCAATCACCTTTCTGGGAATGCCGGGGATGTCGGATGCTTGCCATGCAAACACGTTGACATTCGCCCACAGGAAGGCGACGAGCGCGCTTTCCTATCTGCTGTCAAGGGTGGAGCTTATGGTAAAAGCTTCGCCCGTGCCATCCTCCTTGACGGACACCTTCTTGGTTTCCGGCAGGGCCACCTTAGACTTCTTGCTCTTGCCGGTAGAGCTTTCTGGCACGTCGGCCGAGGCCTTTCTGGTCTTCTTCTCGGTGGCAGGAGCAGGTGCCTTAGCGGCAGATGCTGCAACCGCCTCACGATAGAGCTAATTGACGCAGATGAGTGCATCCTTCCTATCACGGCCGACGGTGATGATGATCATCGGGCCAGGCATCTTCAGCTTGTTATATGCGTAGTGCAATGCTGCCATGAACTTGGCCAGCGCCGGGTGGCCAAGGATCCCATTGTATGGCAATGGGATCTCGGCAACATCAAAAATGATCCTCTCCGTCATGTAGTTGAGGTCGCCACCAAACGTAACTAGTAACGTGACCTTTCCTTGGGTTGACTCCTTCCCGGATTGATCCCTTGGAACGTACCCGTCTCTTCGAGATCTTCATCAGGGATCTGCAACCTCTTGATCACATTGGGCGAGATCAAGTTAAGGTCGGCCCCACCGTCAACTAGCATCTTCATCACCTTGAGGTTGCGTATTGTTGGGGATACCAACAATGTCAAACACCCGACTGCAGTTGAGCGATCAGGGTGATCCTCGGCGTCAAAAATGATAGGCGTGTGGGACCACCTCAACGGCTTCTGGGCGTCGACCATTGGTTCCGTTGCATTAATCTCACGCGCCCACTGTTTCAGTTGGCGGTGGGGAGAATGCAATGAAGCACCTCCGTCAACACACATGACTTCCGTCGCTTTCTGAAACTCATGGTCGATGGATTCGTCATCATCATCATCATCATGATCGTCATCCTCCTCTTTCTTGTCGTGGCCTTCGGCAGGCCTCTCTTGTAGCTTCTCCTTGTTGCCGCGCCCTCCTTGGTCGTCGTTCTTCTTGCTGGATCCTTCAGCGCCACCTTGGCCTTTCTCCTTGTCTTGCCACTCGTACTCAGCCCTTTGCTTCTCCATCAGCAGCTCCACTTGGCGGCAATTCTGGAGATTGTGGCCCTTGGTTACGGTGGATCTTGCAGTACTGCTTGTCGGAGCCCTCTGACTTGCCTGCAGCCGCCAAGGCCTAGCAGGCGTTGCACCCAGCAATCTCCTTGCCGGGGTCATCAAACTTGGCCTTCTTTGAGGTGTCAGGGTCGCCAGATTCCTCGAGGGCAAGCACGGTCTTGCCCTTGCGCTTCCTGTTATGCCATCGACCCTTCTTTGTCGGGGCAACGACGTCTTCATCTTCTGACTCGCTTCCCGCGTCGGCATCTTTGTCGGGGTACTTCCTTCCCTCCTCAGCTCAGGCACACCGGTCTGCCAGAACGTATAGTTCGGCAACATCCGCAACCATGTTCATGGCCAGCTCTTCACGCATCTTGCGATTGCGCATGTTCTGATGGAACATGCTAATGACAGTGGTGGGATGAACATCGGGGATGTTGTACTACACACGGTTGAACCTCTGTATATACTTACGCAAGAATTTGCCGTCCCTCTGGGGGATCACATGCAAATCACTTGCCTGCCCAGGAGCTACGTGGCCGCCCGTGAAGGCACCAACAAACTCATGGCACAGATCGGACCACAAGGCTATGGGGTCTATCGGCAAATGCATCAACCATGACCTGGCGTTGGGCTTAAGTGCCAACGAGAAATAGTTGGCAAGTACCTTGTCGTCTCATGCTCCAGTAGCTTGCATCGCAATGGTATAAATGCTCAGGAACTCGGAGGGATGAGTCTTGCCGTCGTATTTCTCCGGGACCTCCGTCTTGAACACGCGGGTGTTGGGCCATTGGAACTGCCATAGCTCATGGGTGAATGCTGGACAAGGTATTGTGTAGGGCAAGTCGCCAGCATCCCCCGACGTAGGCTTGTACGCGGCAGGCCCAACATGCCTATTAGACTGATGGCGTGCATCCGGGAGCCGTTCGATGGTGGTCCGGGTGTCTTCTTTGAGCCGTTCGCGGAGAACTTGACGTTGGTCAGGAAGCGTCCGCGGGTCTGAGATGCCATGGACATGTTATCACGGGCATCACCCCTATAGGCTGGCCACGGTGGGGGGAGTGCACCATGGTTGCACCGCCTCCAACCCTTCCACTATCGACGCACGCCGGCTCAGTGGCCCGGCGCCGCGAGGGACTTGCTTCCCGGTGACCATCCATGTTGGCATGGCCAATAAGGCTTTGGATGGCAGCCCTCCACTCTTCTTGCTTCTCCAAGGTAGGAGGAAAGTCGAGGAGTAGCTTCGCTTGCAACAGTGCTTCTTCTCGTGTGGGTGGCAGTGACAAGCGCGAGGAATGGGAGGAACTCGGACTTCTAACTACGTTAGAAGGAGTCCCATCACGATTCCGCAGCAGCGTGCTGTTCTCGCCAACATCATGGTGTGCATGTCGGACCTGCGTGTCTTGAGAGTGATGCTGAGGGCTTTTGCCACGGCGACGCCCGGGGTCTTCAACATCGCGGCGATGTTCGTCGCGCACGAGCTAAGAGGACTGCGGCACGTGCACTGGCGGGGTCGTCTTCCTATCCTTGGAGGTCCCCGCGCCACCCGTCGGTAGCACAACCCCATCCTTGGGTGTGGCAGCATGCTGACCGCTATCACCATTACGGAGGATGCCGCTTGAGGGAGTCCTGGATAAGGGGGTATCCGGACAGCTGGACTATAAGCTTTGGCCGGACTGTTGGACTATGAAGATACAAGATTGAAGACTTCGTCCCGTGTCCGGATGGGACTCTCCTTGGCGTGGAAGGCAAGCTTGGTGATTCGGATGTTAGATCTCCTTCTCTGTAACCGACTCTGTGTAACCCTAGCCCCCTCCGGTGTCTATATAAACCGGAGGGTTTAGTCCGTAGGACAACAACAATCATACCATAGGCTAGCTTCTAGGGTTTAGCCTCTACGATCTCGTGGTAGATCAACTCTTGTAATACTCATATCATCAAGATCAATCAAGCAGGAAGTAGGGTATTACCTCCATCGAGAGGGCCCGAACCTGGGTAAAACATCGTGTCCCCTGTCTCCTGTTACCATCAGCCGTAAACGCACAGTTTGGGACCCCCTACCCGAGATCCGCCGGTTTTGACACCAACATTGGTGCTTTCATTGAAAGTTCCTCTGTGTCGTCACGGTAAGGCTCGATGGCTCACCTTGTTGTGAAGGACAACATCACCTCTAGGGGAGCCATGGCTCTAGGCCAAACTCTCCGACTAGGCAGCTTCGTCATGACCGCCCGATCGACTCTCACGCTGACGATGACTTCTCAGGTCATCAAAAACAGCCTCCACGTCAATTCAGAACTCGCCGAACAGATGGATCCAATGGAGCTCTCCTCCCTTAGTGAGTTCTTGGATCGCATCGCCGCTCTGGGTGTTGCTACAGACTATGATCGGATTGGGCTTAAACCCGACCAAAGGGAGATTAATTCTCCGCCGGTCACCCATGAGATAGCGGTCGTGGAAGATCAACATATGGATTCTTCCTCTATCTTAAGGACGAACTATGTACGGATTCCCTAGCTCTCCAAGCCGGATACCCATTTGCGGGAGGACATGGCCCAAACCCTGAACTTAGAATCATGCGGCGGGCCAGAAAAATTAGGCAACATCCCGGAGCCCGAGCCGCCAAGCTCGGAAGAATCTCTACCCCTGGGTCTCAGATCGGGTCAGGATTCAGACTTAAATCCGCCCACCCACCCAGATATAATCAATCTTTCCCATATCAGACAAGAGCCCCAAGAGACAGTACATCATTACTGGGCCAGATTCCTCCTTGTGATAAACAAGGTTAAGGACTGTCGCGAGGAAGACGCAATCTCCCTCTTTTGCAAAAATTGCATGGACAAAGGGATCCTTAACGCTATAGGTCGCCGTGACATAGCACACTTGGCTGATTTAGCGGCCATAGTGCAGAAATACTGCGTAATGGAAAGCGCTTGGAAAACCCAAACGAACTTCTGGGATAATCCGACTCTCACTAAAACCTTTGTCCGAACTAAAAGGGTAGACTCTCGTAAGTTACCCGATTCGATTACCAAAAAATCAAAGCCCGATGCAAGGCGCGAAACCGTATTGGAGGAATGGCTCAATGGGACATGCAAAATTCATAGCACACCGGATACCACACCACCACATAGCCTTAGAGCATGTTGGGTACTCCAGCAGGTAGCAAAGAGCGGCGAGGATCTCCTCATAAATCACACAGCAGAGCAACATCCCGCCGGAAATAACAATATGGTATTGACAGTCTTCGAGACTTTCACCTCAAATAATAGGCGCAAGCGAGCTCAACTTAGTCTCGCTGAAGTTTGCCACGTGGCAACAATAAATCTGTGGAACGACACGGCTATAACTTACAATGCCAGTGACAAACCTCAATTCCGAACAGTCCGGGCACCAGCCGCTTTGGTCCTCAGTCCAATCGTGGATGGCTTCCGGCTCACTAAAGTGCTCATGGACGGCGGAAGCGGACTAAACCTCATCTACGAGGAAACCCTCAACAAAATGGAAATTAACAAGAGCCGCATTGAGCGAAGCAGCACGACCTTCAGGGGAATCATCCCTAGTCAGGAGGCACGATGCGCGGGAAAAATCACGCTGGATGTGGTATTCGGCACGCCGGAGAATTACAGGTCCAAAGAAATTACATTCCAAGTGGCCCCGTTCAGCAGCGGATACCACGATCTCTTAGGGCGGGACGCATTCACGAGCTTCCGAGCTATACCCCATTACGGGTACATGAATCTCAAAATGCCCGGGCCGAATGCAATAATCACTCTAGCTAGTGATCCGGACGTCGCACTCCACGCCGAAAATAAAATTGCCTCACTAGCCCTGGAGGCATTATTAGAAGCCCTCACGGCCGAAGAACTGACAACGCTGCAAGCCACAGTGGACAGAGATGACGTGATACTCGCAAGCGACCCAAGTCCACCTCTTTCAAACCCATGGACGAGATAGTCAAATTCCAGGTCCACCCAACGGACCCTACAAAGACAGCTCCCATTGGGACATAGTTGAGCACCACAATAGACGCCGCACTGCGAGATTTCCTGGATGAGAATTGGGATATTTTCGCCTGGCATCCTTCAGACATGCCGGGCATCCCATGCAGGCTGGCTGAACACAACCTCAATATACTGAAAGGATACAAGCCAGTCTAGCAGACTCTTAGGCACTTTTTAGAGCCTAAGCGGCAAGCCATGGGAGAAGAGCTAGCCAAGCTACTCGAGGCCGGATTCATCAGAGACATCAAACATCCGGATTGGCTACCAAACCTGGTAATGGTACCAAAGAAGGACAAATCCTGGCGCCTATGTGTCAATTTCAAGGACCTCAATAAGGCTTGTCCCAAGGATCCCTTCCCCTCCCCCACATTGATCAAATCATCGACGCCACCGCAGGACATGACACATTGTGTTTCCTCGATGCATATTCTGGATACCATCAAATCAAGATGGCGGAGTCCGACCAAGCCGCAACGGCCTTCATGACGCCATACGGCCCCTTCTGTTTCAACACCATGCCTTTCGGGCTCAAAAACGCCGGTGCAACCTATCAACGCATGATTCAGACATGCCTGGAAAAGCAAATCGGCAAAACAGTAGAGGCTTACGCAGACGACGTGGTCATTAAAACAAGACACGTTGAAACTTTAATAGATGACTCGAGGCTCACGTTCGACAACCTCTGAACATATGACATCAAGCTCAACCCGGAGAAGTGTGTCTTTGGTGTACCCTCCGGGAAATTGCTCGGCTTCATTGTTTCCAATAGAGGAACCGAAGCAAATCCGGCAAAAATCCGAGCTCTGTCACAGTTGGCTATCCCAACAGACCTCAAGCAGATTCAGAAACTAACCGGATGTGTGGCTGCTTTAAGCCGCTTCATCTCCTGATTAGGAGAAAAGGCACTACCCCTTTATCGCCTTCTTTGACGCACCAAACACATCGAGTGGACGGATGCGGCCACAGCCAGACTGGAAGAAATAAAGGCACTCTTGGCCACCAACCCAGTCCTGGTCACGCCAAATACGGGCAAGCCCATGCTATTATACATAGAGGCAACACACCAAGTTGTAAGCGTAGTGCTCGTCGTTGAACGAGAAGCAGATGGACACAAGTTCCCGCTCCAAAAGCCGGTATATTACATGTCCACTGTCCTCACTCCATGCAAATCTCGGTACCCACACTATCAAAAGATAGCGTACGCGGTCTTCATGGCATCCCAGAAGCTACGACATTACTTTCAAGAGTGTTCGATTACGGTGGCCTCCGAAGCACCACTAAATGATATAATAATTAACCGCGACGCAATGGGCCGAATTGCTAAATGGGCTATCGAGCTCCTTCCGTTCAACATGACATACAAATCACAATGGGCCATTAAGTCGCAAGTACTGGCTGACTTTGTCGCTGAATGGACAGAGGCCGAACTCCCTAAAGAGTACGGCGCGTACTCCAATTGGATCATGCACTTCGACGGCTCTAAAATGCTGGCCGGGTTGGGAGCGGGTGTTGTCCTGACATCCCCCACCGGAGACATGGTCCAATACGTACTCCAAATATTATACACAGACTCCAACAATGCAGCTGAATACGAGGCTCTGTTGCATGGTCTTCGGATGGCAGTCTCCATGGGCATCCAACGCCTCGAAGTATGCGGGGACTCGAACCTCGAAATATCTCAGATAAATGGATACTTTGATGCGAAGGATCCGAAAATGGCGGCTTATTGTAATGCCATCCTCAAAATGTCAGCTCGGTTCGAGGGACTCGTATTCCACCATGTGGTCAGAGAAAATAATCAAGCGGCGGATATCCTCGGTCGCATCAGCGCTAAACGTGACCCTGTCCCACCTAATATCTTCTTGGAAAGGCTGTTCAAGCCGTCTGTGGTATGGGAAGGGGAGTCCGGAAATATTAGTCCGGCTCCGAATACAACCCCAGATTCCAAACCATCTGACGTAATTGGAGGCTCTGCCACCAAAATAACACCTTTGGCCCACGTAATCATGGCTGTCATTGCCCCATGGACCAAGCCCTTCTTAGCCTACTTAAATAGGCAAGAGCTCCCTGAGGACCAAAATGAGGCACGTTGTATTGTGCGACGTTCTAAAGCCTACAAAGTCCATGAAGGAGAGCTCTACAAGAAAAGCACTACCGGAGTGCTCCAAAGATGCATCTCCGGAGAGGAAGGGCGGCAGCTCTTAGCTGAAATCCATTCCGGACTCGGCGGGCACCACGCTGCAGCTCGGGCACTTGTAAGCAAGGCCTTCCATACAGGTTTTTACTGGCCAACAGCCTGGGCAGATGCACAGGACCTTGTCCAACATTGCGTTGGTTGCCAACTCTTCGCCAATCAGAGCCATATGCCCCCTACCGCTCTCCAAACAATCCCAATAACTTGGCCCTTCGCGGTCTGGGGGCTGGACATGGTCGGACCTCTTAAAGGGGGAAGCCATAAGAAAAAATACTTATTGGTCATGGTGGACAAGTTCACCAAATGGATAGAAGCCAAACCAGTTAAAATGGCTGAATCCGGACCAGTGATAGACTTCATATCAGGGGTCGTACACTGTTATGGTGTCCCCCATAGCATGATCACTGACAATGGCTCAAATTTCACAGCCGATGAGGTGAAAACTTGGTGCGGCAACATGGGATCAAGATCGATTACGCCTCTGTCTATCACCCCCAAACAAACGGTCAAGTCGAACGTGCAAATTGTCTCATCATGAGCGGCATCAAACCCAGACTAGTGCGATCCTTGAAGGAATCAGACACGCATTGGGTAGAGGAGCTCGACTCCATACTGTAGGGGCTATGGACCACGCCGAATCGTACCACTGGATACACACCATTTTTTATGGTGTACGGTGCAGAAGCAGTGCTACCCTGCGACAAAATCCATGACTCACCTCGCATGCGCATGTACGAAGAGAAGGAAGCCGAACTAGATCGGCAGGACAACTTAGATGCTCTGGAAGAGGAGCGTGACGTCGCAAAAGCCCATTCTGCATTCTATCAGCAACAGGCTCGAAGGTATCAAAGCAGAGAAGTACGGGCCAAAACTTATAACATTGGCGAACTAGTTCTACGCCTCCCCGAGAAGAAGAAGGACAAGCTCAAACCCAAGTGGGAGGGTCCCTTCATCATTGACAAAGTTCTCACCGGAGGAGCATACCGTCTGCGCAATGCATCTGATAACAGACTCGAGCCGAACCCATGGAACGCGGCCAGACTCTGAAGATTCTACGCCTAGTGCCGAACACAGTGTTCGTCTCCTTACTTCCGCTTCTTTAATTATGTTCCCTTTCTTCCTTTCTCGCCCCTTTTTCCTTTTCACATACAGCCTTAAAAAATTGCACGGATGCTTTGATCGCTCCGGCCGCACTATGCGTGCACATTATACCTGGGGGCTTCCTATACGGAAGCTAAATATAACTACTTTAATGGCTTCCTTCCAGCCACATATGTGTTTTCTTTTTCATATGTGCCTTTTCTTCACCATTATATGCATCGATATGACTTAAGTTTTGGCCATGCTGGGTTGCCTGGCTCTTGTGTTTATGCCCTACGTTCCCGTTAATTCGGCTAGGGCATAAGGGAGCCCCTCTGCGATTGTTACTGCCGGTTCAGCCAGATGTGTAGCTCAGACTAGGTGAAGCCGAAAGCTAGCGTTCTTAAGGGAATATTCAGTCGATGAACAAAAGATGTTTTCATTTATTACAATGTGAATACCCAAATGTTTTGTTTCCTGCGCTTTTGTTTGCAGTTTAGACATGCACATCGATGCATGCGCACCCAGAGAAAGGAACCCCTAACAGAACTATTCTCTCTGGAAGATGTTTCTTACTATCCATGTAATATAACATAACTAGTTGGGTACTTGTCTGTTCAAGCACTTGTGACCCCTACGTGTGGTTTCCATGCATACCTCGGTTTTTCATAACTGTGCGGGTATTCGGATACACTTCGGACTGTCGGGTCTGGGGGCTGAAGCGAAAAGGTCCGCCATGAAAAATGATTTTCAATCCGGCTAGGGACTGCATAGGTCCATTTAATTACATAGTCACTTGGACTGACTATATTCTTCCTCTATACCATCCAACTGGCTGTCTAGCCTACAATCCTGTTGGGAATACTTTGCGGCTAACGCTACTTGGTCATATACCAGACTTACGGGTATCTCTTGCCCATCTAACCCCACCGGTCCGACTTCAGCCATATGGTTCGGAGCAGCCTTGGCGTATCGCGTTTTCACCATGGCCCAGGCTTCCCTCGCACCTTGTCGGCAGGCTGATATCTTCCATAACAGGAAGCGCCGCCGTGCTCCTTCGAGCATCTCCACAAGCTCGCTCATGCCACCTGGAAGGGAAGCGGATGGCCACAAGTCTTGGGCAATACCCTGCATCACCTACCGTGCTTGTTCGTGAAGCTGTGAAAGATCTTGCAGCATATCACCTGCGGATCCAGGCATTTCCTCTTCAGGACGGCCCGTCAGCATACCTACAGACATAACTTTGTCAATATGCTTCCTCGCCGAACTGTACTACAGTTTGTTTAAAGCACTTACTATAAATGATGTGTCGAAGCCTCCTGTTCTCCTTCACGGAGTCAGCAAGCTGAGCCCGAACATCTTTTAGTTCGACGCTCAGTCAGAGATTAGCATCTTGGAGCTTATTTTTCTCTTGAATAGCCTGCGTCAGCACGCGCTCGCCCACCTTCAGCTGACTTTGCAGATGTGGCTCATTATCTTCCACAATCTTCGGATTCTCTCCGGGATTGTCTGCAAGCATCTTTTGTTAGATTTACAAAACATGCCGAACAAATATCTGGTACACATCCTTACAAATTCTGTTATCAAGGCAAGTCCTACCAGAAGAGGCCCTTTTTGATTCCTCTTGTTCGGCAACAGCGGCCTTCAGCTGGGTCTTACATTCCTCCAGCTCTTGAGATAAATGGGTATTCTTCTCTACAAGAACCTATGCATGCAATGATCCTTAAATCAGTTGTGCCAACTGTTTCAAGTCTCAGGGGCTAATACTACACATACTTATCAAATTTTCTTACCTGTATATCCTTCGCATACTGGTCCATCGCTCTGGCAAGTCCATCTTGAGCGGCGCGAATATATGCGTCTCCGGAGTTGAAATCATTGAAAGCCTCCTTGGAGAAAATACCATTGTGGAGTACGGCCTGTCGGTGTTGGTGATTCATGGCGCTCTCCACTTTGGAGTTTGTAGCAGAAAGCCTGTCCGCATCCTTTGTGGGAGGGCCATTCGGCGTTGCCCCCACATCAGCCTCCACCCGTGAGTCCGGTTCAGGAATCCGGCTGCTTGAGGCATGGTCGGCAGGGTCCCCGGATATAGTCCGGCGGATGTTTTTTCTGCCAGCACATAATGAAAACTGTCACATTTCGGCAAAGATAATCACGGAGCAAGCTTAATTTGCACCTCTGCCCCGACGTCTCAATCCTAACCGCCTTCCTCTTAAGCCTGCCCGGCCCGGGTGCCCTTTGCTGATGAGCCCCCGTGGGTTCGGTACAGCGTCCTGATGGCCGTTTCTGTAAAAAATACAACATGTGATTAAAGTACGGCATAATTTAGAACTTAGGGCTCCAGCTTTACTTACATTCGACACCAGGAGCAGCCCGGGATAATAGGCAAGGATGGCAACCAAGGCGTCATCGCGGCTTGCTTGATAGAATACCCCGTCGACAAGCTCCACGAATATATCCGGATCTTCTTCAAGTCCGGGGTCGAGAGCCCGGCCAGGATCCTCTGGCTGCGGAGATGGGCTGTTGAACTCTTCCATGGCCCTTCTCAGTTCCTGCTTTGAAAATAGCATGATAAATGATTGGTGACAAAGGACACATGGATGAATAGAGTCGAGTGAGGAATGACAGCTTGCCCAGCGTGGGGGGTTGTACATGGAAAATCCATCCCGTGGCTTAATGCGGAGGAACTCCTCTTCTTCCCCTTTGTACAACTCAGACAATATTTTTGCCAGTGTGGTGGCCGAGTCCGGACCCTTACGACCGCAACGGGTGGCGTCGTCTTCTCCGTTGAAGTGCCACATGGGGTTCCCCCGATATTGAAGTGGTTGCACCCCCCCC